>NC_091991.1:2588891-2831391 GCF_044704955.1 Pristiophorus japonicus | reverse complement strand
AAGTGTGTGTGTGAGTGAGAGAGAGAGTGTGTGAGTGTGTGTGTGTGAGTGAGTGTGAGTGTGTGTGTGAGTGAGAGAGAGTGTGAGAGAGTGTGTGAGTGTGTATGTGAGTGAGAGAGAGAGTGTGTGAGAGTGTGTGAGTGAGAGAGAGAGTCTGTGTGTGAGAGAGAGAGAGTGTGTGTGTGAGTGAGAGTGTGTGAGTGTGTGTGAGTGAGAGAGAGAGTGTGTGAGTGAGGGAGAGAGTGTGTGTGAGATAGTGTGTTTGTGTGTGTCAGTGTGTGTGTGTCAGGCTGTGTGTGTATGAGTGTGTGACGGTGTGAGAGTGTGGTGTGTATGTGTGACAGTGTGTGTGTGAGTGTATATGTGTGTGTGAATGTGTATGTGTGTGAGTGAGTGAATGTGAGTGTGTGTATGTGTGTGTGAGTGTGAGAGTGTATGTCTGTGAATGTGTGAGTGTGAGTGTGGTGTGTATGAGTGTGAATGAGTGTGAATGTGTGTGTGTGTGCATGTGAGTGTGAGTGTGGTGTGTATGAGTGTGAATGTGTGTGTGCATGTGTGTGTGTGCGTGCGTGTGAGTGTGAGTGTGGTGTGTATGAGTGTGAATGTGTGTGTGTGCGTGTGTGTGAGTGTGAGTGTGGTGTGTATGAGTGTGAATGTGTGTGTGCGTGTGTGTGAGTGTGAGTGTGGTGTGTATGAGTGTGAATGTGTGTGTGTGCGTGTGTGTGAGTGTGAGTGTGGTGTGTATGAGTGTGAATGTGTGTGTGCATGTGTGTGAGTGTGAGTGTTGTGTGTATGAGTGTGAATGTGTGTGTGTGCATGTGTGTGAGTGTGGTGTGTATGAGTGTGAATGTGTGTGTGTGCGTGTGTGTGAGTGTGTGTCTGTGAGTGTGGTGTGCATGAGTGTGAATGTGTGAGTGTGTGTGAGTGTGTGTGTGTGTGAGTGTGGTGTGTATGAGTGTGAATGCGTGCTTGTGAGTGTGTGTGAGTGTGTGTCTGTATGAGTGTGAATGTGTGTGTGTGCATGTGTGTGAGTGTGAATGTGTGCTTGTGAGTGTGTGTGTGAGTGTGTGTCTGTGAGCGTGGTGTGTGTGGGTGTGAATGTGTGCTTGTGAGTGTGTGTGAGTGTGTGTCTATGAGTGTGAATGTGTGTGTGTGTGCATGTGTGTGAGTGTGAATGTGTGCTTGTGAGTGTGTGTGTGAGCGTGTGTCTGTGAGCGTGGTGTGTGTGAGTGTGAATGTGTACTTGTGAGTGTGTGTGTGAGTGTGTGTCTGTGAGTGTGGTGTGTGTGAGTGTGAATGTGTGCTTGTGAGTGTGGTGTGTGTGAGTGTGAATGTGTACTTGTGAGTGTGTGTGTGAGTGTGTGTCTGTGAGTGTGGTGTGTGTGAGTGTGAATGTGTGCTTGTGAGTGTGTGTGTGAGTGTGTGTCTGTGATTGTGGTGTGTGTGAGTGTGAATGTGTACTTGTGAGTGTGTGTGTGAGTGTGTGTCTGTGAGTGTGGTGTGTGTGAGTGTGAATGTGTGCTTGTGAGTGTGTGTGTGAGTGTGTGTCTGTGAGTGTGGTGTGTGTGAGTGTGAATGTGTACTTGTGAGTGTGTGTGTGAGTGTGTGTCTGTGAGTGTGGTGTGTGTGAGTGTGAATGTGTGCTTGTGAGTGTGTGTGTGAGTGTGTGTCTGTGAGTGTGGTGTGTGTGAGTGTGAATGTGTACTTGTGAGTGTGTGTGAGTGTGTGTCTGTGAGTGTGGTGTGTGTGAGTGTGAATGTGTACTTGTGAGTGTGTGTGTGAGTGAATGGGATCATCCTCCGGCGAGGGATTTGCTCCCACGTACCCCACTGAAAGGTCCTGTGTGATTGGGCTGGTGTGATCTTGTGGTGATTGACGTGTGCTGTGGGAGTGCTGTGTGTTGAGTCAGATCAAACAGCTGCAACCAAACTCGCTCCGGCACCATTTTTTAAAAATAAACGAACTGTAGGCGTGGGTCTTTGCCCAGATCGTTGCATTCTTTCTGAAGATTCCACTGCCGTGCCCATCCAGAAATAATATTTAGTGTAAACACGGTACAGTGCTGGAGGCTGTGGAGGTGCTCTCGTTCTAGGCAGGGTGGGTCAGGAGAGTGTCACAGTCAGGTTTATTTTCACTTGTGAGCATGAAAGCCCCAATACCACAGGACCTAGAAAGAGACTACTGAGACATAAATATCGCCCTGAGGAAGTCAAACACAGCGCGTGTGTAACTGGAAGGGAGTGTCACTCTGATAGTGTTTTATATGCTTTTATTTTAATCATCGGAAAGCCACAAGTAGGGCGTGTTTGCATCGCTGGCCGTGGATTAGCCGAGCGCTATAACCAGGGGTTACCGGGGCCCTCTGACAGCGATCTATTGCTGAGGTGTGACCTGGCCTGGCCTGACTGTTGAGTTATTCGGGGTTCAGGCTGCAGTCACACCCCCCGCCACAATGACACACAAGTGCGGCGACATCTGTTAACAGACAAACAAATGGCTCTTGCCAACACACACGTTCCATTCGAATGCCAGTAAATGAGGCTCGGAAAGACCCATCCAGCTTCAGCTCCGTGTGGTGACAATAGAGTCACGGAACAGAAGGAGGCCATTCAGCCCATCGTGCCTGTGCCAGCTCTTTGGCGATGTCTGAAAGCCAGTCATTTATTCAAGGCCCAGTCACAATGCCTGCAGCACTGTCGCCATTGTAGCACCATCAAACAACGTCCTGCACAGAAAACCATCGGCGTTTCAAGTCGCTCGATGTCAGATCTTGTAAAAGAAAAGAACATAAGAAATAGGAACAGGAGTCGACCATACGGCCCCCCGAGCCTGCTCCGTCATTTAATAAGATCATGGCTGATCTGATCATGGACTCAGCTCCACTTCCCTGCCCGCTCCCCATAATAAAGGCCAACATTCCATTTGCCTTCCTGATTACTTGCTGTACCTGCATAATAACCTTTTGTGTTTCATGCACAAGGACCCCAGGTCCCTCTGTACTGCAGCACCTTGTAATTTTTGTCCATTTAAATTATAATTTGCTTTTTTAGTTTTTCTGCCAAAATGGATAACCTCACATTTTCCCACATTATACTCCATCTGACAAATGTTTGCCCACTCTGCCCTGTCTATATCCCTTTGCAGACTCTTTGTGTCCTCCTCACAATTTGCTCTCCCACCTATCTTTGTATCATCAGCAATCGTGGCTATATTACACTCTGTCCCTTCATCCAAGTCATTAATATAGATTGTAAATAGTTGAGGCCCCAGCACTGACTTGCATTTATATTGTGCCTTTCACACCCACTGGATGCCTCAAAGCACTTTTACAGCCAATGAAGTACTTTTGGAGTGTAGTCCATGATGTAATGTGGGAAACGCGACAGCCAATTTGCTCACAGCAAGCTCCCATACTCAGCAATGTGATAATGACCCGATAATCTGTTTTTAATGTTAATTGAGGAATACATATTGCCCACCAGGACACTGGGGATAATTGCTCTGATCTTCGGCGAAATAGGGCCATGGGAAATTTTACATCCAACCGAAAGAGGCAGACGGGGCCTCAGTTTAACGTCTCATCTGAAAGACGGCACCTCCGACAGTGCGGCACTCCCTTAGCACTGCACGGGGAGTGTCAGCCTAGATCAATTACCTGGTGGGACTTGAACCCACAACCGTCTGACGCGAAAGGCGAGAGTGCTGCCCACTGAGCCACGGCTGACACTGAAAGAACGAAAGACTTGTATTCATACAACACCTTTCATGGCCTCAGGATGTCCCTAAATGCAAATTCTCCGACCACGTGTAGAAACGAGTGGCATTGCTGTACCCAAGAGAAAATCGAAAGAAAGCCCATAAAACCGCAAACATAAGTGAAGCAAGAAAGAACGTGCATTTATATAGTGCCTTTCACAATCTCAGGACGTCCCAAAGTGTTTTACAGCCAATAAAACAATCCCCTGCTTTTCCTTGAAATAGTGTCATGGAAACTTTTATGTCCATCTGACCAGAGAGATGTGGCCTTGGTTTGAACATCTCATCTGAAATTTGGCGGGACCAACTCCCCGAGCACTGCACTGGAGCATCAACTTAGATTTTGTGCTCAAGTCTCTGGATGGGACTTGTATTATGGGTCCAAGCTGGGTATATGGAGTTAGTTCGCAGATCAGCCATGATCTTATTGAATGGCAGAATAGGCTCAAGGGGCTGAATGGCCTCCTCCTGTTTATGTGTTCCTAGGTACCCACCACGGCAGCTGGGGAATTTAAATTTGGTTAATTAAATAAATCTGAAATAAAAAGACAGTATCTGTATGGTGACCATGAAACTACCGGATTGTCGTAAAAACCCACCTGGTTCACTAATACCCTTTAGGGAAGGAAATCTGCCGCCCTTACCAATATGTGACTCCAGACCCACAGCAATGTGGTTGACTCTTAACTGTCCTCTGAAATGGCCCAACGACATACTCAAGGGACAATTAGGGATGGGCAATAAATGCCGGCCTGGCCAGCGACGCCCACATCCCGAGAATGAATAAAGAAAAACCTTCTTGACTCAGAAGCGAGGGTGCTGCTCACTGAGCCATGGCTCAAGGACCCTTTTCCTCATCCCACACTTAGCTACTTTTTCCTGCACTTTCCATTTCTACCGAAGTCTTTCTGAGCGCCTGTGAATTTAACGCTGAAAAGCTCTTGTCCATTTCTTGACAGGTTTCACCCACTATTCAGCCGGCTACAGTTAATCAGCAAGGCCGGGAATCCCCTCTGCCATTGTACTGTCACCGGACACGCGCAGTAACCCTGACAACAACAACAACAACTTGCATTCCCACGGTGCCTGTGATGTAGTAAAACATCCCAAATTGCTTGACAGGAGCGATTATCAAACGAAGCTATTAACGAATATGATATAATTGGGATTACAGAGACATGGCTCCAGGATGACCAAGGCTGGGAACTCAACATCCAGGGGTATTCAATATTCAGGAAGGATAGACAGAAAGGAAAAGGAGGTGGGGTAGCGTTGCTGGTTAAACAGGAAATTAACGCAATAGTAAGGAAGGACATTAGCTTGGATGATGTGGAATCTGTACGGATGGAGCTGCGGAATACCAAAGGGCAGAAAACGCTAGTGGGAGTTGTGTACAGACCACCAAACACTAGTAGTGAGGTTGGTGACAGCATCAAACAAGAAATTAGGGATGCATGCGATAAAGGTACAGCAGTTATCATGGGCGACTTTAATCTACATATAAATTGGGCTAACCAAACTGGTAGCAATACGGTGGAGGAGGATTTCCTGGAGTGTATTAGGGATGGTTTTCTAGACCAATATGTCGAGGAACCAACGAGAGGGTTGGCCATCCTAGACTGGGTGATGTGGAATGAGAAAGGACTAATTAACAATCTTGTTGTGCGAGGCCCCTTGGGAAAGAGTGACCATAATATGGTAGAATTCTTTATTAAGATGGAGAGTGACACAGTGAATTCAGAGACTAGGGTGCTGAACTTAAGGAAATGTAACTTCGATGGTATGAGATGTTAATTGGCTAGAATAGACTGGCGAATGATACTTAAAGGGTTGACGGTGGATAGGCAATTGCAGACATTTAAAGATCTCATGGATGAACTTCAATAATTGTACATCCCTGTCTGGGGTAAAAATAAAACTGGGAAGGTGGCTCAATCATGGCTAACAAGGGAAATTAGGGATAGTGTTAAATCCAAGGAAGAGGCATATAAATTGGCCAGAAAAAGCAGCAAACCTGAGGACTAGGAGAAATTTAGAATTCAGCAGAGGAGGACAAAAGGTTTAATTAGGAGGGGGAGAATAGAGTATGAGAGGAAGCTTGTTGGGAACACAAAAACTGACTGCAAAATCTTCTTTAGATATGTGAAGAGAAAAAGATTAGTAAAGACAAACCTAGGTCCCTTGCAGTCAGAATCAGGTGAATTTATAATGGGGAACAAAGAAATCACAGACCAATTGAACAAATACTTTGGTTCTGTCTTCACGAAGGAAGACACAAATAACCTCTGGAAATACCAGGGGACCGAGGGTCTAGCGAGAAGGAGGAACTGAAGGAAATCCTTATTAGTCAGGAAATTGTGTTCGGGAAATTGATGGGATTGAAGGCCGATAAATCCCCAGAGCCTGATAGTCTGCATCCCAGAGTACTTAAGGAAGTGGCCCTAGAAATAGTGGATGCATTGGTGATCATTTTCCAACAGTCTATCGACTCGGGATGAGTTCCTATGGACTGGAGAGTAACTAATGTAACCCCACTTTTTAAAAAAGGAGGGAGAGAGAAAACAGGGAATTATAGACCGGAATAATGAGAGGTGATCTTATTGAAACTTATAAGATAATGCGAGGGCAGAGAGGATATTTCCACTCAGTGGAAACTAAACCTAGCGGACATAGTCTCAGAATAAGGGGTCGCCCATTTAAAACTGAGATGAGGAAAAATTTCAGAGGGTTGTAAATCTATGGAATTCTTTGCTCCAGAGAGCTGTGGAGACTGGGTCATTTAAGGTGGAGATACAGACTTTTGAGTGATGATGGAGTCGAGGGTTATGGGGAGCGGGCAGGGAAGTGGAGTTGAGTGCATGATCAGATCAGCCATGATCTTATTGAATGGTGGAGCAGGCTCGAGGGGCTAAATGGCCTACTCCTGCTCCTATTTCTTATGTTCTTATGTTCTTATAGCCTGACATCGGTAGTGGGGAAAATTTTGTAATTAATTATTAAAGATGAAATAACAGTGCATTTGGAAAGCAGTGACAGGATCGGTCCAAGTCAGCATGGATTTGTGAAAGGGAAATCATGCTTGACAAATCTTCTAGACTTTTTTGAGGATGTAACTAGTAGAGTGGACAAGGGAGAACTTGATAAGGCCTCACACAACAGATTGGTGTGCAAAATTAAAGCACATGGAATTAGGGGTAATGTATTGACGTTAGAGAACTGGTTGGCAGACAGAAAGCAGAGACTCAGATAAACGGGTCCTTTTCAGAATGGCAGGCAGTGACTAGTGGGGTGCCGCAGGGCTCAGTGCTGGGACCCCAGCTATTTACAATATACATCAATGATTTAGATGAAGGAATTGAGTGTGATATCTCCAAGTTTGCAGATGACACTAAGCTGGGTGGTGGTGTGAGCTGTGATGAGGATGCTAAGAGGCTGCAGGGTGACTTGGACAGGTTAGGTGGGTGGGCAAATACATGGCAGATGCAGTATAATGTGGATAAATGTGAGTTTAGAAGAATGAGAGGTGATCTTATTGAAACGTATAAGATTCTGAGGGGGCTCGACAAGGTAGATGCAGAGAGGATGTTTCCCCTCGTGGGGGAATCTAGAACTAGGGGGCACAGTCTCAGAATAAGGGGTCGCCTATTTAAAACTGAGATGAGGAGGAATTTCTTCTCTCAGTGGGTTGTAAATCTGTGGAATTCTCTGCCCCAGAGAGCTGTGGAGGCTGGGACATTGAATATATTTAAGGCGGAGATAGACAGATTTTTGAGCGATAAGGGAGTAAAGGGTTATGGAGAGTGGGCGGGGAAGTGGAACTGAGTCCATGATCAGATCAGACATGATCTTATTAAATGGTGGAGCAGGCTCGAGGGGCCGAATGGCCGACTCCTGCTCCTATTTCTTATGTTCTTATGCACAGAGGCGGAGAGGTTTAGGCAGGGAGTTCCAGAGCCTGGGGCCTCGGCAGTTAAAGGCACGACCACCAATGGTTGAGCAATTATATTCAGGGATGCTCAAGAGGCCAGAATTGGAGGAGTGCAGAGATCTTGGAGGGTTGTAGAACTGGAGGAAGTCACGGAGATAGGGAGTGGCGAGGACCATGGAGGGAATTTGACAACAGGGTTGAAAATTTTTTACTCACTCGAGGCATTGCTTAATCAGGAGTCAATGTAGGTCAGCGAGCACATAAAAACATAAAAACATAAGAAATAGGAGCAGGAGTCGGCCATTCGGCCCCTCAAGCCTGCTCCACCATTCAATGAGATCATGGTTGAGGTGATCTTGGCCTCAACTCCACTTCCCTGCCTGCTCCCCATAACCCATTACTCCCTTATTGTTCAAAAATCTGTCTATCTCCGCCTTAAATATATTCAATGACCCAGCCTCCACAGCTCTCTGGGAGTTAGAGAATTCCAAAGCTTCACAACCCTCAGAGAGAGGAAATTCCTCCTCATCTCTGTTTTAAATGGATGACCCTTTATTCTGAAACTATGCCCCCGGTTCTAGATTCTCCCACGAGGGATGAATGGGTGAACGGGACTTGGTGCGAGTTCGGACAAAGGGCAGCCGAGTATTGGATGAGATCATGCACATAAATGGGGTTTCTAGTGCACGTTAAGCAAAGTAATCAAGGTAGGGTTTGACCTTTGGGAGAACCGACCGTAGGAACGTGTTGGTGGGACACCCATTCCAGTAGCGGAGAGACACCCCCCCCCCCTCCGCACCCCCTCCTCCCTCCCCCAACTCCCCCCAACCCACAACCCACTCCCCAGTCATCTTGAGGCAGCGGCCTCATTTCCATTGGTCTGGCCAGTTGTGGGGTGCCAAGCAAGCCGTCCAGTCGAATGCCCCAGTTTGATCACCGTAAATCCAGCGGGAGGTGCCACGAGGGTGTGGGCGGTGGGGGATGGCAGTGGTTGCGGAAGGTGGGGGTCCGGGGGGCAGCAACGGCTAAGATTATGTTCGTGAGTCCTTGGAGGGGCATCCCTCCCCAAAAAATAATTGAAGTCTTACCTTTGGCCGAGCATCTTCTCGTCCTTCGTCTCCTCGTGGGCAGGCCCCGTCCAGTTACAGAGCAACAGCAGGACATTCAGCCTCTCGAGCCTGCTCCGCCATTCAGTGAGGTCACGGCTGATCTGTCGTCCTGGGTAATCCTTGCCACTGGACCAAGACCTAACTCTGTCAAGCCCGTGTGGTGGCTGGTGTGCAACGGTCACCCCACGTTAAAAAAATCCACACACAGGCATCTTCCATCCTTCAGGATGTAGTTCGGGATCTGGAATATTAGGTCCTTCATTGAAACACCTGTGAACTCGTCCTTTATTGGTGTGGAAGCAAGTCATCCTCGCTCCGAGGGACCGCCTATGATGATGATGATGATGATGATGGCTGATCTGTTTCTGTCCTAAAACGGCGATCGGAGCCCTATTTACGTCATAGCATCCCGATTTCAATATTAAAAGAGGCTTAGCACCTTTAAAATGATTTTCCTGTGCAATCCAGCACGAATGGTTGAACTGTGCATGACCTGCAACCATCCCACCTCCACCCAGAATTGCATCCACCAGCTCCTCCCGTAATGTTGGTGACAGCACTCTAATATCAGGCTGTGCAAACCACGCCACGTCTGTCAGTTGTCGGGGACAAAGGACAAGGATCATTTTTCAAAACAATAACCTTTCAAATGATTACAACTCTCTGAAAAGTCACTGTTGGGTTGATGAAATGGAAGGTGGCTTTCTGCTGAAATCTCTCCGGTCCGCTATTTAATGGAACATCGACTGCCGGCTGAGGGTGTGATTGAAGTGTCTAGAGGGGCTGTATTTGTATTTCTTTAAAGGTGCCTTCTAAATGTATCCATAGTGGGTTCTGCCCTGATGGTAGAGGAGGTTAAAGTTAACCATACATCGCAAAAGTATTTCCAACCAATCACGGTATTGCAGGGACCGTGGCTGGTTACAAGCTTAGGGCTGGAGGAACTCAAGTCAACGGTCACAAAATTCCGAGGGAGACCTTATGGGGGCATGGACGGGTTTTTCATTTATTCGTTCCTGGTTGTGGGCGCTGCTGGCAAGGCCGGCATTTATTGCCCATCCCTAATTGCCCCTTGAGAAGGTGGAGGTGAGCCGCCCTCTTGAACCGCTGCAGTCCGTGTGGTGAAGGTGCTCCCACAGTGCTGTTAGGGAGCGAGTTCCAGGATTGTGACCCAGCGACGATGAAGGAACGGCCGATATATTTCCCAGTCAGGATGGTGTGTGACTGGGAGGGGAACGTGGAGGTGGTGGTGTTCCCATGCGCCTGCTGCCCTTGTCCTTCTAGGTGGTAGAGGTCGCGGGTTTGGGAGGTGCTGCCGAAGAAGCCTTGGCGAGTTGCTGCAGTGCATCTTGTAGATGGTACACACTGCAGCCAGGGGGCGCCGGTGTGCTCACTGCCCCGTGTTCTAACTCGCACCCAGTCCCGCTCACCCATCACCCCGTGTGCTCACTGCCCCGTGTCCTAACTCGCACCGAGTCCCGCTCACCCATCACCCCCTGTGCTCACTGCCCCGTGTCCTAACTCGCACCAAGTCCCGCTCACCCATCACCCCCTGTGCTCACTGCCCCGTGTTCTAACTCGCACCGAGTACCACTCACCCATCACCCCCTGTGCTCGCTGACCTACACTGGCCGGTAAAGCAACGCCTCAATTTCAAAATTTTCGTCCTTGTTTACAAATCCCTCCATGGCCTCGCCCCTCTCTATCTCCTCCAGCACCATCGGTGGCCGTGTCTTCAGCTGCCTGGGCCCCAAGCTCTGGAACTCCCTCCCTAAACCTCTCCACCTCTCTACCTCACTTTCCTCCTTTAAGACGCTCCTTAAAACCTACCTTTTTGACCAAACTTTTGGCCATTGCCCTAATTTCTCCTTATGTGGCTTGGTGTCAATTTTTTTGTCTTATAACACTCCTGTGAAGCACCATGGGACGTTTTACTACATTAAAGGCGCTATATAAATACAGGTTGTTATTGTTGTTGTTCTATTCTTATGGCTACTTTGTCTAAATAATGCTTGTTCTAAGTTAGGGGTTATCCATTTTACTTGTACTATTTGCTCAAATTGGCTGCTGCATTTCCTACATTACAACAGTGGCTATGCTTCAAAGGTACTTCATTGGCTGTAAAGCGCATTGGGATATCTTGAGGTTGTGAAAGGCGCTATATAAATGCAAGACTTTATTTCTCGCTCTTTCCTTGTTGCCCTGAAAAATCTTTCCCTTGCAAGGTGTCTGTCCAATTCCCCTTTGCACTCTTGCCATTCATAAAACCTGCTTTATCTGTATTTGTATTTTGCTTCTGTTCGATTGTTTTGAGGCTGGGCCAGCTCCTTTTTGAGATATCTCCCCGGTGTGTTCCCATGCTGCTGCTGCTGGTGCAATTAATCCAAAGTGCTTGAGGAGGCCGAGATTTAATGTGCGGAAAACACCCCCGGGCACCAACAAGGAAAAGAATGAGAGGTTCTCATCGGCACGCAGCGAGTTATTTATTTTAAACATTTCCAATTAAATTGGCGGCTCAGTACTGTATAACCTTTAGGCTGCCCCGTAGATGACATTATCAGCAGCGTTGGTCTGAGACACATGTGTCACCGGGGGGGGAGGTTATTGCGCATCCATTGGTCCCATGTCAGTTGCTGCATTAATGTCAATTTCCATCTGCCCTGTGGTAATCCTGCACCAATGCTAATGGGGCTGCTGAAATTAGGCAATCTGCTGTAATAATGCTCTCACAGTGTTTGAGGGAGAGGGACTTCAGGTCCATAGAGAGGCATGAGAAGCTGGGATGATTCCCCTTGGAGCAGAGAGGGTTAAAGGGAAATTTAACAGAGGTATTCAAAATCATGAAGGATTTTGATAGAGCACAAAGGGAAAAACTGGTTCCACTGGTCGGAGTGTCGGTAACCAGAGGGCACATTGGCAAAAGAATCGGTGGGGGGGGTAAGATGAGGAGATACCGTTTTACATTTTGTGATCGGGAACACGATGCCTGAAAGGATGCTTGTCACGGATTCAATTGCAACTTTCAGAAGGGAATTGGATAAACACTACAATTGAAGGGGCGGAAATTGGGGCTATAGGGAATGAGCAGGGCTCCTTCAAAGAAGCCGAATTTTATCCATCAGAATAAAAATTACTAGAATTTTAAAATATATATTTTTTAAAAGACTGTTCACGATATTTCAGCTTCTACTTTAACCCCAGGTGTATGTCCCAATCTTTATTTAAAATGTGAATTGCATCAGTGCTTTTTATTTCCTGGTTTGCTGTCGCTGAGAATTCTTCAGTGTGATTGGCTGTTTAGACAGCTTGATGATGGCCTACTCCTGCTCCTAATTCTTTCAAAGAACCGGCATAGGCATGATGGGCTGAGTGGCCTCCTTCTGATGCTATGGTTCTGTGTTAATGCAACTTGGTGCCAGAGATGACATTAGAGCGCGAAACTCTGCTGCAAACCCGTGAGAATTTTGCACAGCTACAAGGCTCCCTAACAGCACATCAGATAAAGATCTCACACTGCCAGCACACATGCAATCATGTCAGTAGATGTGAACGCTCTGGAACTATTTGAGAAACGATGGCAGGGGGGCGCAGGGAGAAAAGTTGAAATTCGTCGTACTCTTTTTCTGGGCACAATAACGTCATCCTGCGTCCCGAGGAGACCTGAAAATTGTCGAGCCCAAAATTGGGGCACACGCTTTTGTAAGCACCCCTGGCTAAAATGGGGCAGAGGAGTAGGTTCCCTCACACACGTACAGGCCTGTTTTAGGGCCTGGATAGAGAAGATAGGAAGGACCTGTTTCCCTTGGCAGAGGGGTCAACAACCAGGGAGCATAGATTTGAATTAATTGGTAGAAGGATTAGAGGAGATAGGAAGGGAAATTTCTTCACAAAGAGGGTGGTGGGGGTCTGGAACTCATCATCATAGGCAGTCCCTCGAAATCGATGGAGACTTGCTTCCACTCTAAAAGTGAGTTCTTAGGTGACTGAACAGTCCAATACGGGAGCAGGAGTCGGCCATTCGGCCCCTCGAGCCTAATCCACCATTCAATGAGATCATGGCTGATCTTCTACCTCAACTCCACTTTCTTGCCCTATCACCATATCCCTTGATTCCCTTAATATCCAAAAATCTATCGACCACAGCCTTGAATATACTCAAAGACTGAGCCTCCACAGCCCTCTGGGGCAGAAAATTTCAAAGATTCATCATCCTCTGAGTGAAGAAGTTTCTCCTCATCTCAGTCCTAAATGGCCGACCCCTTATCCTGAGACTGTGACCCCTGGTTCTAGACTCCCCAGCCCGGGGGAAACATCCTCCCTGCATCTACCCTGTCAAGCCCTGTCAAGCAAAACATTAAAGTTCATCCGGATATTTCTATTGCCTTTTGTAACTTGAGAACATCTTGAAAAATTTATGAAAATTGCATAAATTTATGTTTCAATGAGATCACCTCTCATTCTTCTAAACTCTAGAGAATATAGGCTTAGTCTGCTCAATCTTTCCTCATCGGACAATCGCACCATCCCAGGAATCAGTCTGGTGAACCTTCGCTGCACTCCCTCTGTTGTGTTCCTAACACAGATGAGACTGCATGCAGGGAGGTTAAAATAACAGTGACCTCAGTCTTTATTAAGACACTCCAGAGTGAGGAACAGGCCTTAGGGGCCGGCTTATATACAGTGCTCCCAAGGGATGCTGGGATCCCTTGGGACTTCAGGGTATGCGCTCCCTGGTGGCGGAACATGGGAGTGCATGCATTACAGATAAACAACCACACCCCCACAAAGTCAAAGTGAAAACTATTTACAAGGTGAGACGGTTGGGAGCCTTTCTTTCCCTGATGGACCGCCTCGGCACAAATGTCTGTTCTGGTGTGTTGGCTGTGCCCTCGCTGGGCTGGCGTGTTGTTGGCCCTGCAGGGCTGCTGGGTAAGCCTGGCCTTGCTGGCCTTGCTGGGCTGTTGGGTGTGATGGGTTTGATTTCCTGGTCCGGGGTGGTGTCGTTGATCCTTTGGGTGTGTGTTGTGGGCTCGAAAAAGGTGGTGTCTGCTGTGGGTTGTTCAGGGCAGTCTGTGAACCGCAGCCTCGTTTGGTCCAGGTGCTTTCTGCAAATTTGTCCATTGTCTCGTTTGACTACAAACACCCTACTCCCTTCTTTAGCTATCACCATGCCCGCGATCCACTTGGGACCATGTCCATAGTTTAGCACATACACAGGGTCATTCAGATCAATTTCCCGTGACACAGTGGCGCGACCATCGTTTACATTTTGTTGCTCCCGCCTGCTCTCTACCTGATCATGCAGGTTGGGGTGAACCAGCGAGAGTCTGGTTTTAAGTGTCCTTTTCATGTGTAGCTCAGCCGGGGGCACCCCTATGAGCGAGTGGGGTCTCGTGCGGTAGCTGAGCAGTACTCGGGACAGGCGGGTTTGGAGTGAGCCTTCTGTGACTCGTTTAAGGCTCTGTTTGATTGTTTGTACTGCCCGCTCTGCCTGCCCATTGGAGGCTGGTTTAAACGGGGCCGAGGTGACATGTTTGATCCCATTGCGGGTCATGAATTCTTTAAATTCGGCACTGGTGAAACATGGCCCGTTGTCACTGACCAGTATGTCAGGCAGGCCGTGGGTGGCAAACATGGCCCTCAGGCTTTCAATGGTGGCGGTGGCGGTGCTTCCCGACATTATTTCACATTCAATCCATTTTGAAAAAGCATCCACCACCACCAGGAACATTTTACCGAGAAACGGGCCTGCATAGTCGACATGGATCCTCGACCATGGTCTGGAGGTCCAGGACCACAAACTTAGTGATGCCTCTCTGGGCACGTTGCTCAACTGAGCACATACGCTGCATTGCCGTACACAGGACTCTAAGTCAGAGTCAATACCGGGCCACCACACGTGGGATCTGGCTATCGCTTTCATCAATAATAAACCCGGGTGTGTGCTGTGGAGATCCGAGATGAATGTCTCCCTGCCCTTTTTGGGTAGCACTACGCGGTTATCCCACAACAGGCAGTCTGCCTGAATGGACAGCTCGTCCTTTCGCCGCTGGAACGGCTTGATTAGCTCTTGCATTTCAACGGGGATGCTGGCCCAGCTCCCATGTAGTACACAGTTTTTTACTAGGGACAGCAGAGGATCTTGGCTGGTCCAAGTCCTAATCTGGCCGGCCGTGATAGGTGATTTATCATTTTCAAACACTTCCATGACCATCAACAAGTCTGCGGGCTGCGCCACCATCAACAAGTTTGCAGGCTGCGCCATTTCCACCCCCGTGGTGGGCAATGGTAGCCGACTGAGAGCATCCGCACAGTTCTCGGTGCCTGGCCTGTGGCGGATGGTATAGTTATACGCTGACAGCGCGAGTGCCCACCTTTGTATGCGGGCTGAGGCATTAGTATTTATCCCCTTGTTTTCAGCGAACAGGGATATGAGGGGCTTGTGATCGGTTTCCAGCTCAAATTTGAGGTTAAACAGGTACTGATGCATTTTCTTTACCCCGAACACACACGCTAATGCCTCTTTCTCAATCATGCTGTCGGTCCTCTTGGCCTTAGACAAGCTCCTGGAGGCATAGGCGACAGGTTGCAACTTCCCCTCAACGTTAGCTTGTTGTAATACTCCGTAAGACAACACGTCACATGCTAGCACAAGTCTTTTACACGGGTTATACAATACAAGCAGCTTGTTGGAGCATAAAATGTTTCTGGCTTTCTCAAAAGCAATTACTTAGTTTTTTTTTCCCCATACCCAGTTCTCACCTTTACGCAATAACACATGTAGGGGCTCTAAGAGGGTGCTTAACCCCGGTAGGAAGTTACCAAAATAGTTGAGGAGTCCCAGGAACGATGGCAGCTCCGTGATGTTCTGTGGCCTGGGCGCGTTCCTGATAGCCTCTTTCTTGGTGTCTGTGGGCCAAATGCCATCTGCCGCGATCTTTCTCCCCAAAAACTCCACAGCTGTTGCCATGAAGACGCATTTCGACTTCTTAAGCCGCAGCCCTACGTGATCCAGTCGCTGGAGGACCTCCTCCAGGCTTTGTAGATGCTCGACGGTGTCCCGACTCGTGACCAATATGTCGTCCTGAAAGACCACCATGTGTGGTACCGACTTGAGTAGACTCTCCATGTTTCTCTGGAAGATCGCTGCAGCCGACCGAATTCCAAACGGGCATCTGTTGTAGATGAACAGTCCCTTGTGCGTGGTGATGCAAGTGAGGCCCTTCGAAGACTCCTCCAGCTCCTGCGTCATGTAGGCCAAAGTCACGTCGAGCTTGGTGAACGTCTTGCCTCCTGCCAGCGTCGCAAATAGGTCGTCTGCCTTCGGTAGTGGGTATTGGCCCTGTAGCGAGAAACGATTAATAGTTACTTTATAATCGCCGTAAATCCTGACCGTGCCATCACTTTTGAATACTAGAACAATCGGGCTGGCCCACTCGCTGAATTCCACTGGGGAGATGATGCCCTCGCATTGCAGCCTGTCCAGCTCGATTTCCACTCTCTCCCTCATCATGTGAGGTACCGCTCGCGCCTTGTGGTGAATGGGTCATGCCTCTGGGACCATGTGGATCTGCACCTTCGCCCCGGAAAAGTTTCCAATGCCTGGCTCAAAAAGGGAAGGAAAATTTGTTGAGAACCTGGATACATGAGGCCTCATCGACATGTGATAGCGCTCGGAGGTCATCCCAGTTCCAGCGGATTTTGCCCAGCCAGCTCCTTCCAAGCAGTGTGGGGCCATCGCCCGGGACAATCCAGAGTGGTAGTTCGTGCACCGTGCCCTCGTAGGTGACCTTGACCATGGCACTGCCCAGGACAGTGATAAGCTCTTTGGTGTACATTCTCAGTTTCATGTGGATGGGGCTCAGGGCTGGTCTGAATGCCTTGTTACATCACAGTCTCTCAAATATTATTTTACTCATGATGGATTGGCTAGCGCCAGTGTCCAGTTCCATGGCTATGGGTAAGACATTCAATTTTACATTTAGCATTATAGGTGGACATTTCGTCGAAAATGTATGCACCCCGTGTACTTCAGCATCTGCCTCCTCTCTCTGAGGCTCGAAATTGCTTTGATCCACCATGGACCGATCTTCCTCTGCCACGTGGTGGTTAGCAGGTTTTGCAGAGCTTGCAGCTCGTTTGCAAGCTCGTTGGAGGTGCCCCATTGTTCCACAGCTCTTGCAAACATACCCTTTGAAGCGGCATGAATAGGCTGAATGGAAGCCTCCACAATGCCAACAAGGTGTGAATTGCCTTGCATTCATCCTTTGTTGCGAACTCTAAGTCATCTGGGTCACCTGGGGCCTGCTGGCAGTTGCAGACTCGTGGTTTCTGCCCTGTACATTTCTGCTCGCAAATACAGTTCCAGTTAATTTATGAACATTGCTAGCACTTGTGTGCTGAGAGATTTGTTTGGTGTTATCACTGGTGGACATAAACGCCTGTGCTATCGCAATGGCCTTACTGAGGGTCGGAGTCTCTACAATCAAAAGTTTTCGTAGGATGGTCTCGTGGCCAATGCCCAGTACAAAAAAGTCTCTGAGCATTTGCTCCAGGTAGCCATCAAACTCACATTGTCCTGCAAGTCGCCTTAGCTCGGCGACGTAGCTCGCCACTTCCTGACCTTCAGATCGCTGGCACGTGTAGAACCGATACCTCGCCATCAGCACGCTCTCCCTCGGGTTAAGATGCTCCCGAACCAGTGTACACAGCTCCTCATACGACTTATCTGTGGGTTTCACTGGAGCCAGAAGATTCTTCATGAGGCTGTAGGTCGGTGCCCCACAGACTGTGAGGAGGACCGCTCTCCTTTTTGCAGCGCTTCCTTCTCCGTCCAGCTCGTTGGCTACAAAGTACTGGTCTAGCCATTCGACATAGGCTTCCCAGTCCTCACCCTCTGAGAACTTCTCCAGGATGCCCACAGTTTGCTGCATCTTTGGATTCGTATACTCCTCGCCAGTTGTTGTGATCCTAACACAGATGAGACTGCACACAGGGAGGTTAAAGTAACAGTGACCTCAGTTTTTATTAAGACACTCCAGAGTGAGGAACAGGCCTTAGAGGTCGGCTTATATACAGTGCTCCCAAGGGATGCTGGGATCCCTTAGGACTTCAGGGGATACACTCCCTGGTGGCGGAACATGGGAGTGCATGCTTTACAGATACACAACACACTCTGTGGTAAGTATATCCTTCCTTAGGTAAGGAGACCAAAACTGTGCACAATACTCCAGGTGTGGTCTCACCAGGGCCCTATATAATTGCAGTAAGACGTCTTTCCTCTTATACTCAAGAAGAGACCAGTACCAAGTTTAAAATAAACATTATTTTAAACATTCCTGTGGAACCAGAAGGAGTGGGAGTGCTCCCTGCGCCCTCTCTCCCGCACCACTGACTCCGACTCCACAGTATCGTGATTGCCCCCCCACGCCCCCCCCCACACCCATCCCCATCCCCACTGCCCCCCCTCCCCCACCCCCGGGATTTACATTCAGGTCGCTGCTGGCAAGGCAAGCATCCCGAAGTTTAGGTATTGAACGTGGCAGAGCTGCCAGTGGAGCTGCCTGAGCATCTCGCCCAAATAATGTCAATGAGGCCCAAGGCCCAAGGTCCAATTTCAGGCCGGTATTGGGCCCGACTCCTGTTTCAGGTCCACGAAGCAATTTTCACCACCAATAATTTAACCAGCACCACTTAATGTTCTGCCCATCAATTTGCACCACAAATCATCGCATTATAGAATACCAGTTACGTTTCAGCAACCCACGCTGCCCGATCAGACACCTTTTGTAACGGCAAATATAAGTCCATCCACATAAGCGATGATCGGCAAGACAGACAGACTTGCATTTATATAGCGCCTTTCACGACCACCGGACGTTTCAAAGCGCTTTACAGCCAATTAAATACTTTTGGAGTGTAGTCACTGTTGTGATGTGGGAAACGCCAATTTGCGCACAGCAAGCTCCCACAAACAACAATGTGATAATGACCGGATAATTTGTTTTTTTATGTTGATTGAGGGATAAATATTGGCCCTAGGACACCGGGGATAACTCCCCTGCACCTCTTCGAAATAGTGCCATGGGATCTCTTACGTTCACCTGAGAGAGCAGATGGGGCCTCAGTTTAACGTCTCATCTGAACGGTGGCACCTCCAACAGTGCAGCACTGCACTGGAGTGTCAGCCTAGTTTTATGTGCTCAAATCTCTGGAGTGGGACTTGAACCCACAACCTTCTGACTCTGAGGCAAGAGTGCTGCCCACTGAGCCACGGCTGACACTGAGCTAAACTCCACCAACCACGAGCAACGCCACAGGAGAGTCACGAGCACCAATGTCCTGTTGATCTGCTCACGGTTAAGTCGGTGCATGTTGCGCTTTATAAGAACAGGAGTGTCACACCAACGTAAACCGCAACGGCCCTGAATTTACCCGCGGTGGGTTGGCAACGCTTTTACGCCAATACCGTGCTGTACCCGGCAATGGTCCGCCGAAGGATTTACATCAGAATTTCATCGATCAGATCATTCACACATCCATTGGAGTAGTGATTGGTGCAAAACCTGTTGTAAAATCGGAGTCATCTGCTGGACAGGGTGCAGAGGGGCGGGGGGCAGGCAGGGGGAGGGTAGTGTAGGATGCAGGGAAATTGGAGGGCGACCTTCGAGTAAGGAAGTAAGGTAGAGTGACTGGCTCACTCAGTTGACTGTCAGCAAGCTTGACTGCGTGGGGTAGATCTAGACTTTGCGAGATAGACCCAACTTCTGTCTGCGGCTAAACCATATTTGACCCTGAAATGAGCTTCCGGCCACATATGTGCAGCATAACTAAGACCGCCTATTTCCACCTCCGTAACATCGCCCGTCTCCGCCCCTGCCTCAGCTCATCCACTACTGAAGCCTTCATCCATGCCTATGTTACCTCCAGACTTGACTATTCCAACGCACTCCTGGCCGGCCTCCCACATTCTACACAACATAAACTAGAGGTGATCCAAAACTCGGCAGCCCGTGTCCTAACTCGCACCGAGCCCCACTCACCCATCACCCCCTGTGCTCACTGACCTACAGTGGCTCCCAGTTAAGCAACGCCTCGATTTCAAAATTCTCATATATGTACGAGAGATGTGCAGGTGTCATGGCCCTCGCCCCTCCCTATCTCTGTAATCTCCTCCATGGCCCTCGACCCTTCCTATCTCTGTAATCTCCTCCATGGCCTCGCCCCTCCCTATCTCTGTAATCTCCTCCAGCCCCACAACCCTCGAGATGTCTACGCTCCTCTAATTCTGCCCTCTTGAGCATCCCTGATTATAATCGCTCAACCATTGGTGGCTGTGCCTTCTGTTGCCTGGGCCCCAAGCTCTGGAACTCCCTCCCTAAAGCTCTCCGCCTCTCTACCTCTCTGCGTTAATTTCTACTGATGCAGCTTGGTGTCAATTATTTTAATCTTATAATACTCTTGTGAAGTGACTCGGGACGTGTCACTACGTTAAAGGCGCTATATAAATACAAGTTGATGGTGTTGTTGATAGGGTGATTACGAATCAGCAGCCTGTTTTACATCTCTTCCCATTTTATTTCCATTGGTTTTTAAGGTTGAGTTCAATCGAGACAATGGAAATTCGTCATGACGGTAACTCAGGGTTGAGTTCCATTCTAATCTATGTACAAGAGATGTGCAGGTGTCGTGTTTATGAGGGACACCGATTGCCTGTGACTTAGAGAACTTCATGAACTATTTCAAAAAAATGAGCAGGCTGAGAGTGCTGATTGCCAACGGTTGTGGGACTGTGACGTGTGTTCCACACTTTCCCATCACAATCAGTGTGAGCGCCCTCCAACAGCAGCAGTTTTTCAATTCATTCTAACACTTGTCAGTGATGTTCACAGCCTTCTTGTTTCTGCTGAAATGCATCTGATATTTGCTTTTTTTTAAAGAAAACAGCACTTTGCAATCTCTCACAGTTTTGTGGTAGATTTTATCTACAAATTGCATGCAAGCTTTTCACACCAGACCCTCTGAAAGTTTAACACATGCTTTACCCTTATTCTACACTTTTTTTTGATTCATTCTTGGGATGTGGGCATCGCTGACAAAGCCAGCATTTATTGCCCATCCCTAATTGCCCGCGAGAAGGTAGTGGTGAGCAGATTCCTTGACAATTGGGTGTCTCACTGGGTCATTTCAGACTCAACCACGTTGCTGTGGGTCTGGAGTCACATATCAGCCAGACCGGGTAAGGACGGCAGGATGTTCTTGACATCAGTGAAACAGACGCTTGTTATGACAATCCACTAGTTTCATTGTCACATCGCTTTTTGTTCCAGATTTATTTAATTAACTGAATTTAAATTCCCCCAGTTGTCGTGGTTGGAGTTGAACTCAGGCCTCTGGATCATTAGTCCTGGCCTTGAGATTACTAGCTCAGTAATATAACCACTATGCTACCATACCCGAATAATCAAGACTGCTCTGGATAATACTCTGAGATTTAAAAATCGGGAATCTTTTTCCGGCCTCAGCCTTGGTTTCTGAGTGAAGGCCAAGGTTGTTGATTTAGCTTGTTAGAGCCTGCGCTTGCCTTGATTTCTGAGGTTGGCCAGTTCATGGTTAAGCAGGAAGCCAGTCAACACAAATTAGCCTGCAGATATCAAAAAACACCTCCGTTGAAGGTCACCCTGAATCACCACTGAGCGAGCCTTTCAACAGGTATTACTGTTCTTCTGACTTATACTGTGCCCGTACGCTTTGTTCCAGGAAAGCCAGCACTGCATGTTGATAGGGCGAGCTGAGCTCCCAAGGTTATCGAAAACTCGGCTGCCCGTCCCGTTCACCCATCACCCCTGTGCTCGCACCGAGTCCCGCTCACCCATCACCCCCTGTGCTCGCTGCCCCATGTCCTAACTCGCACCGGGTCCCGGTCACCCATCACCTCCTGTGCTCGCAGCCCGTGTCCTAACTTGCACTGAGTCCCGCTCACCCATCACCCTGTGCTCGCTGACCTACATTGGCTCCCGGTTAAGCAACGCCTCGATTTCAAAATTTTCATCCTTGTTTACAAATCCCTCCAAAGCCCTCGCCCCTCACTATCTCTGTAATCTCCTCCAGCCCCACAACCTCCCGAGATGTCTGCGCTCCTCTAATTCTGCCCTCTTAAGCATCCCTGATTATAATCGCTCCACCATCGGTGGCCATGCCTTCTGTTGTCTGGGCCCCAATCTTTGGAACTCCCTCCCTAAACCTCTCCGCCTCTCTACCTCTCTTTCCTCCTTTAAGACGCTCCTTAAAACCAACCTCTTTGACCAAGTTCTGCTGTAATTTCTTCTTCTGTGGCCCGGTGTCAAATTTATCTGTTTTGTCTTATATCACTACTGTGAGGCGCCCTGGGACGTTTTCCTATGTTAAAGGCGCTATATAAATAAAGGTTGTTGTTGCATTGCTAGTGAAGAATCCAACACTATCAACTGCAAGTCCTTCATACTTTGTACTAATCCATCTAAAGGCCCATAACTAAGCATGAGACTGATCTCTGCCCATTGGTTCCTGTTGAGGTGTTGAAGATCCTCCAGTGACGTTCTTTAGACCCACGTTGATAGACATAGAGGTCTCACTGGCCTCAACCCGATGCCTGTCCCAGGATTTCGGTTTGACCTTCCTGCTCCTCCCTTGACGCAAGCTCTAATCATAGAATCAGAGAATGGTTGCAGCACAGAAGAAGACCATTTGGCCCATTGAGCTGGTGCTGGCTCTCAGATGGTGCTGGCTGTATGCTGCAATTAGCACACGTGGCTTTGGACACACCCACTGGTTTCTTGTTATGAACTGTTCTCCAGGTACCAACTCTCATTCAGTTCAGAATTGCGTTGAATGTACAGCCCAGGCACAGGCCATTGGGCCCACCGCTCCGTGCCGGGTGTTTATGCTCCACACCAGCCCCCTCCCACCCCTCTCCATCTCCCCCCATCACCATATCCTTCTATTCCTTTCTCCCTCATGTGTTTATCCAGCTTCCCCTGAAAGGCATCGATACTATTCGCCTCAACCCCTCCCTGTGGCAGCGAGTTCCACCACATTCCAACCACTCTCGGGGTAAAGAGATTTCTCCTGAATTCCCGGTTAGATTTATTGGTGATTATCCTATATTTATGGCCCCTGGTTCTGGTCAGTTCATTCCCTCCTGGATCCTCTGCTCCCAGAACTGATAGAAGTTCAGGATCGGCAACAACTGATTTCTTTCCCCAACTGCTCATCCAAGGGCTGCAGAATTAGCACGCATTCCTTCATTTGTCTTCACTGGGATGTAATCATTATTCCTCGGTCAGGTCCTTGGAAAGAAAGCTGCAGATAAAGCAGACCATTCCATTTCAGGAAAGGAGTGAGGCAAAAACTGAACGAACCAGTCCCACCCCAGAAAAAATGTTCATCCAATTGACTGATGTGCTGCACTCATCCACTTGCCTGGATGGTGCAGCTCCAACAACACTCGAGAAGCTCGACACCATCCAGGACAAAGCAGCCACTTGATTGGCTCCCCATCCACCACCTTCAACATTCACTCCCTCCACCACCGGCGCCCCCTGGCTGCAGTGTGCACCATCTACAAGATGCACTGCAGCAACTCGCCAAGGCTTCTTCGGCAGCACCTCCCAAACCCGCGACCTCTACCACCTAGAAGGACAAGGGCAGCAGGCGCATGGGAACACCATCACCTCCACGTTCCCCTCCCAGTCACACACCATCCTGACTGGGAAATATATCGGCCGTTCCTTCATCGTCGCTGGGTCACAATCCTGGAACTCCCTCCCTAACAGCACTGTGGGAGCACCTTCACCACACGGACTGCAGCGGTTCAAGAAGGCGGCTCACCACCACCTTCTCAAGGGGCAATTAGGGATGGACAATAAATGCCGGCTTAGCCAGTGACGCCCACATCCCAGGAACAAATAAATAAAATGATGATGGAGCATTACTAATTGAAGAACTCTTCCAGTTGCAAGGAAAAGCATGAATATTAAAAAATTCTGGGCCCTGCTATTCCTCCTCTTGTTCCTTTCTCAACATTACAACAGTGACTATATTTCAAAAAGTACTTCATTGGCTGTAAAGTGCTTCGGGACATCCTGAGGTCATGAAAGGTGCTATATAAATGCAAGTCTTTATTTCTTCTTGCAAAAAATGTCATTCCCCCTCCCCCAAAATTAATGAAGTTGCACTTTGAAAAATGAGAATCCGATTTTGTTAGCAACAATGAAAACAGAGGATAATCACAGCACAGCTCAAGCAACTAACGAGCCGCTTAACAATTAATGGCCAAAAAGATCATTATCCCAGCTCTGAAGTGCACAAGGCAAGAATGGCTGAATACCTACAGTGAGATAAGCCAACGTGAAGTCCTACAAGGGCTCGGTAATGGAGTGAAGCCAAGATATCTTTTGATTGGGCAGGACAGGACCGATGAATTGCATACCATAAGATTCCATCGGATATACGGCACAGAAACCGTCCATTCGGCACAACCAGTCCATGCCGGCGTTTATGCTCCACTCGAGCCTCCTCCCGTCTTTCCTCATCTAAATCAATCAGCATAACCCTCTATTCCCTTCTCCCTCATATGCTTGTCTAGCCTCCCCTTAAATGCATCGATACTATTCGCCTCAACCCCTCCCTGTGGCAGCGAGTTCCACATTCTCACCGCTCTCTTCTTCTGAATTCCTTTTGGATTTCTCGTGAATTTCGAATTCCACACTGGAGTTTAGAAGAAAGCGAGGTGAACTTATTGAAGCATATAAGATACTGAGGGGGCTCGACAGGGTAGATGCAGAAAGGATGTTTCCCCTCGTGGGGGAATCTAGAACTACGGAGCATAGTTTCAGACTAAGGGGTCGCCCATTTAAAACTGAGATGAGAAGGAATTTATTTTCTCAGAGGGTGGTGAATCTGTGGAATTCTCTGCCCCAGAGAGCTGTGGAGGCTGGGTCATTGAATATATTTAAGGTGGAGATAGACAGATTTTTGAATGATAAGGGAGTCAAGGGTTATGGGGAGCGGGCAGGGAAGTGGAGCCGAGTCCATGATCAGATCAGCCATGATCTTATTGAATGGTGGAGCAGGCTCGGGGGGCCAAATGGCCGACTCCTGCTCCTATTTCTTATGTTCTTATGTTGTGCTTGAGAAGATCTGGTTGGAGATCGAGAAGATATTGCATGACTTAAAGAAGAGCACAAAGGTCAGGCAAGTATTACCGTAAGATGGCATCACAGCACATATAGGGACATGAAGGAGAGTAGCTGTTAAAAATATATTGGCTCAGATATCCCGATCGGCTGTTTCTCGCACGTGATCGGGTAAAAAACTTTAAAAGGAAGCGCACCTACCTGTTACTGCTGCGCCCTCGCGAGTTCCCGGTCCTGAGGCCTCCACTGACTGCGCGTCACAGCGCGTGCACGTCAGGACGTACGCAGGGCGGGAGCTGCAGTCACATGGCTCTGGGCAGCCAATCAGGTAAAGTATAATCTCATTCACAAGGAGTTCCCATTATTACAAATGAGAAACCACCCACCAAACACACAAAACATGAATAAAAAATAGAAAAAAAACCACTACATATTTAACATTAATTTAAATTAAAGTTATAAAGGTATTATTAAAAATATATATTTTTCCGATTTTTTTAAAAAGTTTTTTTAATTATGATTTTAAATAAATTTAACGTAGTGGGCAGGGTTTTTAAAAATAAAATGTGTTTTTACCGTTTTATTTTTTTATGTTTAAAGTCTGTTTTAAAACTCTTATGCCTGCAAAAGTAGGCAATTTGCCAGCTTTTTCAGGCGCAAGAATTTTGAGGATATTTGCTGGCAAGATATGGGTAAATATCGCAATCTTGCCCGTGCAAATGTCCTCGCTCCCGAGATACGGAGGATCTGTCGAGCTCCAGCTTGACAGATCAGAAAAGCCGGATGTCAGCCCATGCGCGTTGTGCACTGAACACCAGCTTTTGTGATGCATTCCCGGGTCGGTACGCTTTCCGTCCACACTCCGTACACAGTCCGTACACAGTCCGTACACACTCAGTACATACTCAGTACACACCCCGTACACACTCCGTACACACCTCGTACACGTCCCATACACACTCCGTACACACTCCGTACACGCCCCGTACACACCCCGTACACGCCCCGTACACGCTCCGTACACGCCCCGTACACACTCCGTACACGTCTCCTACACACTCCGTACACACTCCGTACACACTCCGTACACGCCCCGTACATACCCCGTACACGCCCCGTACACGCTCCGCACACGCTCCGTACACGCCCCGTATACACTCAGTACACACCCCAGACACACTCCGTACACACCCCGTACACACCCCATACATACCCCGTACACACTCCGCACACATCCCGCACGGACTCCGTACACACCCCGTACACACCCAGTACACACTCCGCACAGACTCCATACACACTCTGTACACACTATGTACATGCCCCGTACACACCCCGTATACACCCCGTACACACCCCGTACACACCCCTTACACACTCCGTACACACTCCGTACACACTCCGCACACACTCCGTACACACCCCGTACACGCCCCGTACACACCCCGTACACACTCCGTACACACTCCGTAAACACCCCGTACACACCCCGTACACACTCCGTACACACCCCGTACACACACCGTACACGCCCCGTACACACTCCGTACACACCCCTTACACGCTCCGTACACGCTCCGTACACGCCCCGTACACACCCCGTACACACCCCGCACACATCCCGCACGGACTCCGTACACACTCCGTACACACTCCGCACAGACTCCGTACACACTCCGTACACACTATGTACATGCCCCATACACACCCCGTACACACTCCGTACACACTCAGTACACACCCCGTACACACTCCGTACACGCCCCGTACACACTGCGTACACACCCCGTACACACTCCGTACACGCCCCGTACACACCCCGTACACACTCCGTACACGCTCCGTACACGCCCCGTACACGCTCCGTACACGCTCCGTACACGCTCCGTACACGCCCCGTATACACTCCGGACACACCCCGTACACGCCCCGTACACACCCCGTACACACTCCGTACACACCCGTACACACTCCGTACACACCCCGTACACACACCGTACACGCCCCGTACACACTCCGTACACACCCCTTACACGCTCCGTACACGCCCCGTACACACCCCGTACACACCCCGCACACATCCCGCACGGACTCCGTACACACTCCGTACACACTCCGCACAGACTCCGTACACACTCCGTACACACTATGTACATGCCCCGTACATACCCCGTACACACTCCGTACACACTCAGTACACACCCTGTACACACTCCGTACACACCCCGTACACACCCTGTACACACCCCGTAAACACTCAGTACACACCCCGTACACACCCCGTACACACCCCGTACACACTCCGTACACACCCCGTACACACTCCGTACACGCCCCGTACACACTGCGTACACACCCCGTACACACTCCGTACACGCCCCGTACACGCTCCGTACACGCTCCGTACACGCCCCGTACACACCCCGTACACACTCCGTACACACTCCGTACACACCCCGTACACACTCCGTACACACCCCGTACACACACCGTACACGCCCCGTACACACTCCGTACACACCCCTTACACGCTCCGTACACGCTCCGTACACGCCCCGTACACACCCCGTACACACCCCGCACACATCCCGCATGGACTCCGTACACACTCCGTACACACTCCGCACAGACTCCGTACACACTCCGTACACACTATGTACACACCCTGTACACACTCCGTACACACTCCGTACACACCCCGTACACACTCCGTACACACCCCGTACACACCCCGTACACACTCCGTACACACTCCGTACATGCCCCGTACATACCCCGTACACACCCCGTACACGCTCCGTACACGCCCCGTACACACTCCATAACACGTCCCCTACACGCCCCGTACACACTCTGTACACGCCCCGTACACACCCCGTACACGCCCCGTACACACACCGTACACGCTCCGTACACGCCCCGTACACACCCCGTACACACCCCGCACACTTCCCGCACGGACTCCGTACACACTCCGTACACACTATGTACATGCCCCGTACACACCCCGTACACACTCCGTACACACTCAGTACACACCCTGTACACACTCCGTACACACCCCGTACACACTGCGTACACACCCCGTACACACTCCGTACACACTCCGTACACACCCCGTACACACTCCGTACACACCCCGTACACACCCCGTACACACCCCGTACACACCCTGTACACACCCCGTACACACTCAGTACACACCCCGTACACACCCCGTACACACCCCGTACACACTCCGTACACACCCCGTACACACTCCGTACACACCCCGTACACACTCCGTACACACTCCGGACACACCCCGTACACACTCCGTACACACCCCGTACACACCCCGTACACACTCCGTACACACTCCGTACACACTATGTACATGCCCCGTACACACTCCGTACACACCCCGTACACACTCCGTACACACCCCGTATACACTCCGGACACACCCCGTACACACTCCGTACACACCCCGTACACACCCCGTACACACTCCGTACACACTCCGTACACACTATGTACATGCCCCGTACACACTCCGTACACACCCCGTACACACTCCGTACACACCCCGTACACACTCCGTACACACTCCGTACACGCTCCGTACACGCCCCGTATACACTCTGGACACACTCCGTACACACCCCGTACACACCCCGTACACACTCCGTACACACTCCGTACACACTCCGCACAGACTCCGTACACACTCCGTACACACTATGTACATGCCCCGTACACACCCCGTACACACTCCGTACACACTCAGTACACACCCTGTACACACTCCGTACACACCCCGTACACACCCTGTACACACCCCGTACACACTCAGTACACACCCCGTACACACCCCGTACACACCCCGTACACACTCCGTACACACCCCGTACACACTCCGTACACACCCCGTACACACCCCGTACACGCTCCGTACACACTCCGTACACGCCCCGTACATGCCCCGTACACGCTCCGTACACGCTCCGTACACGCCCCGTATACACTCCGGACACACCCCGTACACACTCCGTACACACCCCGTACACACCCCGTACACACTCCGTACACACTCCGTACACACTATGTACATGCCCCGTACACACTCCGTACACACCCCGTACACACTCCGTACACACCCCGTATACACTCCGGACACACCCCGTACACACTCCGTACACACCCCGTACACACCCCGTACACACTCCGTACACACTCCGTACACACTATGTACATGCCCCGTACACACCCCGTACACACTCCGTACACACTCAGTACACACCCCGTACACACCCCGTACACACTCCGTACACACCCCGTATACACTCCGGACACACCCCGTACACACTCCGTACACACCCCGTACACACCCCGTACACACTCCGTACACACTCCGTACACACTATGTACATGCCCCGTACACACCCCGTACACACCCCGTACACACTCCGTACACACCCCGTACACACTCCGTACACACTCCGTACACGCCCCGTACACGCCCCGTACACGCTCCGTACACGCTCCGTACACGCCCCGTATACACTCCGGACACACCCCGTACACACTCCGTACACACCCCGTACACACCCCGTACACACTCCGTACACACTCCGTACACACTATGTACATGCCCCGTACACACTCCGTACACACCCCGTACACACTCCGTACACACCCCGTACACACTCCGTACACACCCCGTACACACTCCGTACACACCCCGTACACACCCCGTACACACTCCGTACACACTCCGTACACACTATGTACATGCCCCGTACACACCCCGTACACACTCCGTACACACTCAGTACACACCCTGTACACACTCCGTACACACCCCGTACACACCCTGTACACACCCCGTACACACCCCGTACACACCCCGTACACACTCCGTACACACCCCGTACACACCCCGTACACACTCCGTACACACCCCGTACACACTCCGTACACACCCCGTACACGCCCCGTACACACTCCGTACACACTCCGTACACGCCCCGTACACGCCCCGTACACGCTCCGTACACGCTCCGTACACGCCCCGTATACACTCCGGACACACCCCGTACACACTCCGTACACACCCCGTACACACCCCGTACACACTCCGTACACACTCCGTACACACTATGTACATGCCCCGTACACACTCCGTACACACCCCGTACACACTCCGTACACACCCCGTATACACTCCGGACACACCCCGTACACACTCCGTACACACCCCGTACACACCCCGTACACACTCCGTACACACTCCGTACACACTATGTACATGCCCCGTACACACTCCGTACACACCCCGTACACACTCCGTACACACCCCGTACACACTCCGTACACACTCCGTACACGCTCCGTACACGCCCCGTATACACTCTGGACACACTCCGTACACACCCCGTACACACCCCGTACACACTCCGTACACACTCCGTACACACTATGTACATGCCCCGTACACACTCCGTACACACTCAGTACACACTCCGTACACGCCCCGTACATACCCCGTACACACCCCGTACACGCTCCGTACACGCTCCGTACACGCCCCGTACACACTCCATAACACGTCCCCTACATGCCCCGTACACACTCTGTACACGCCCCGTACACACCCCGTACACACCCCGTACACGCCCCGTACACGCTCCGTACACGCTCCGTACACGCCCCGTATACACTCAGTACACACCCCAGACACACTCCGTACACACCCCGTACATACCCCGTACACACTCCGCACACATCCCGCACGGACTCCGTACACACCCCGTACACACCCAGTACACACTCCGCACAGACTCCATACACACTCTGTACACACTATGTACATGCCCCGTACACACCCCGTACACACCCCGTACACACCCCTTACACACTCCGTACACACTCCGTACACACTCCGCACAGACTCCGTACACACTATGTACATGCCCCGTACACACCCCGTACACACTCCGTACACGCTCCGTACACGCCCCGTACACGCTCCGTACACGCTCCGTACACGCTCCGTACACGCCCCGTACACACTCCGTACACGCCCCGTACACACCCCGTACACACTCCGTACACACCCCCTACACACTCCGTACACGCCCCGTCCACGCTCCGTACACGCCCCTTACACGCTCCGTACACGCTCCGTACACGCCCCGTACACACTCAGTACACGCCCCGTACACACCCCGTACACACTCCGCACACATCCCGCACGGACTCCGTACACACTCAGTACACACCCCGTACACACTCAGTACACACCCTGTACCCACTTCGTACACACCCCGTACACACCCCGTACACACCCCGTACACACTCCGTACACGCCCCGTACACACCCCGTACACACTCCGTACACACCCCGTACACACCCCGTACACACTCCACACACACCCCGTACATATTCAGTACATACCCCGTACACACTCCATACACACTCAGTACTCACCCCGTGCACACTCCGTACACACTCAGTACACACCCTGTACACACCCCGTACGCACTCAGTACACACCCCGTACACACCCCGTACACACTCCGTACACACCCCGTACACATTCAGTACACACCCCGCACACACTCCATACACACTCAGTACACACCCTGTACAGACCCCGTACACACTCAGTACACACCCCGTACACACCCCGTACACACTCCGTACACACCCCGTACACATTCAGTACACACCCCGTACACACTCCGTACACATTCAGTACACACCCCATACACACTCCATACACACTCAGTACTCACCCCGTACACACCCCGTACACACTCAGTACACACTCCGTACACACCCCGTACACACCCCATACATACTCCATACACACTCAGTACTCACCCTGTATACACCCCGTACACACCCCGTACACACTCCGTACACACTCAGTACACACCCCGTATACACCCCCCGTACACACTCAGTACACACCCCGTACACACCCCGTACACACTCCGTACACACTCAGTACACACCCCGTATACACCCCGTATACACCCCGTACACACCCCGTACACATTCCGTACACACCCCGTACACATTCCGTACTGACCCGGGAGGACCGGGATTCCTGTCCCATTCAAAAACTGCCAAAGGCTATCTCAGACAAAAATCTGTAATTTCAGAGTATTTTAATGGGCTATTTCCTCTTGCAACTGAGTCCCCAAATTTCTCGTAGCAGACTTCATAAGAATCAACGGTTGCACCCCTTCATCAGCCGTGGCTCAGTGGGCTGCACCCTCACCTCTGGGTCAGGAGGTTGTGGGTTCAAGTCCCACTCCAGAGACTTGAGCAGAAAATTCTAGGCTGACACTCCCAGTGCAGTGCTGAGGGAGCGCTGCACTGTCAGAGGTGCTGTCTTTCAGATGAGACGTTAAACCGAGGCCTCGTCTGCTCTCTCAGGTGGACATAAAAGATCCCACAGCACTATTCGAAGAAGAGCAGGGGAATTATCCCCGGCGTCCTGGTCAATATTTATCCCTCAATCAACATAACAAAAAAAACAGATGATCTGGTCATTATCACATTGCTGTTTGTGGGAGCTTGCTGTGCACAAACACACACACACACACACACACACAAACACACACACACATGTTCCTACTGACCTCCTCGGGTCCTCTCTCCCTGGTTTTCAGAGATCGCAGTGTAGGTGAGCACATTAACCTTGGAGCAGCTTGTGTATTTGACCATAGAATACTGACACTGTGCCCCAACTCCCCCCCTCACCCCCCCAGGCTCTGCTGTGCTCTCTCCAGCCGCTCACACTTTGGTCGTTTGTTACCACGCGTATTATCATATGATGGTATTATCAACAGACCACACTTGAGCTGGGCTCAGATTCTGATTAAACAAATTAGATTTATTTACTGACATTAAACAAGTAGCACACGTTTGGAACAGCGCAAGTGTACGTACAATGACAGCAAAAAGAACTACCACATCTTTTAAATCTACAGCCTACTATATTAACAGTCAATACACCTACAGGTCTCTGGTCCCATAATCGGTCAATTGCGGCCTAGATATTGAGACCAGCCACTCTCACCTCTCCTCATGCTTTCATCTCTGGCATCTATGATGAGGTCTTGAGCTGAGTGGTTCTAGTGGAACACAAACTTAGTGAACAGGATAATGGTGAGTCGGTGTTACTTGACAACACTGTTGATGGTTGGGACTGTAAGACTATAGCACTTCTTCCTTCACATTTCCCGCTAACATCTGTGCTTGCAAACTGCTCCAAGCTGGCTGAAACCATGGGTTGACCATTTTTAGTGACCCACAAAGCTGTGCAAATTGAAAAGACTTTCTCATGAGTTTTAATACCTCACAAGACTTGTCTGGGAATTGTGGGGGAAAAGGCTGTCCAGCAGATAAGAGAATGAAAGACATATTCATCGTGAGAGCGTGTCCCTTTGTTTTAAACCGAGACAATTATGTACACGGTGGGCAGCCAGCCAGAAAAACAGTATAAAATGGCTGCAAACACTGTCGTCCAGAGATTGGTAACTATTCAGTCACAAGAGAATCAGGGGGTTAATGGCCAATCGTTGACCACAGCTGGAATTAACTCTGTGTGTGAGTGTCTTGCTTTAGAAATATAGAAACATAGAAAATAGTTGCAGGAGCAGGCCATTCGGCCCTTCGAGCCTGCACCCCTATTCACTATGATCATGGCTGATCATGCAACCTCAGTACCCCTTTCCTGCTTTCTCTCCATACCCATTGATCCCTTTAGCCATAAGGGCCACATCTAACTCCCTTTTGAATATGTCCAACAAACTGGCCTCAACAACTTTCTGTGGTAGAGAATTCCACAGGTTCACAACTCTCTGACTGAAGAAGTTTATGGCTTACCCCTTATCCTTAGACTGTGACCCCTGGTTCTGGACTTCCCCAACATCGGGAACATTCTACCTGGATCTAATCTGTCCAGTCCCGTCAGAATTTTATAAGTTTCTATGAGATCCCCTCTCATTCTTCTAAATTCCAGTGAGTATAAGCCTAGTCGATCCAGTCTCTCCTCATATGTCAGTCCTGCCATCCCGGGAATCAGTCTGGTGAAACTTCGCTGTACTCCCTCAATAGCAAGAACGTCCTTCCTCAGATTAGGAGACCAAAACTGTGCACAATACTCAAGGTGTGGTCTCACCAAGGCTCTGTACAACTGCAGTAAGACCTCCCATCTCAAATCCTCTCGCTATGAAGGCCAGCATACAATTTGCTTTCTTTACTGCCTGCTGTACCTGCATGGTTACCTTCAATGACTGATCTACCATGACACCCAGGTCTCTTTGCACCTCCCCTTTTACTAATCTGTCACCATTCAGATAATAATCTGCCTTCCTGTTTTTTCCACCAAAGTGGATAACCTCACATTTATCCACATTATACTGCATCTGCCATGCATTTGCCCACTCACCTAACCTATCCAAGTCACTCTGCAGCCTCATAGCATCCTCCTCACAGCTCACACTGCCACCCAACTTAGTGTCATCTATTAATCACTTAGGGGATAGGCTACTTTTAACCGTTATAAGGTACTTTAACAGGATAGGTTGGTGCGGGCTAATAATTAGAAATTATTGTACATGTGATGCTATTGTGATTGCTTGTATTTTTTTTTGTGATTATTCTAAGTAAAGAAAACCCCTGGATAGGGGTGAGTGAAGAAACATCCTGAGTCCGTGTCATTTGTCTCACACGTCTGAGCTCAAGACAAGACCTTACAGGCTAAAACCTGTCCTTATAAAAGATAAGTCTTACAGGAAAAGGCTGACAGGGATGTAATTGGCTGGTGGTGTTCTTTCAGGCATTTTCGATGGTATGAGACGTGAATTGGCTAGGATAGACTGGCGGATGATATTTAAAGGGTTGACGTTGGATAGGCAATGGCAAACATTTAAAGATCACATGGATGAACTTCAACAATTGTACATCCCTGTCTGGAGTAAAAATAAAACGGGGAAGGTGGCTCAACCATGGCTAACAAGGGAAATTAAGGATAGTGTTAAATCCAAGGAAGAGGCATATAAATTGGCCAGAAAAAGCAACAAACCTGAGGACTGGGAGAAATTTAGAATTCAGCAGAGGAGGACAAAGGGTTTAATTAGGAGGGGGAAAATAGAGTATGAGAGGAAACTTGCAGGGAACATAAAAACTGGCTGCAAAAACTTCTATACGTATGTGAAGAGAAAAAGATTAGTGAAGACAAATGTAGGTCCCTTGCGGTCAGAATCAGGTGAATTTATAATGGGGAAAAAAGAAATGGCAGACCAATTGAACAAATACTTTGGTTCTGTCTTCACTAAGGAAGACACAAATAACCTTCCGGAAATACTATGTGAGAAGGAGGAACTGAAGGAAATCCTTATTAGTCAGAAAATTGTGTTAGGGAAATTGATGGGATTGAAGGCCGATAAATCCCTGGGGCCTGATAGTCTGCATCCCAGAGTACTTAAGGAACTGCCCCTAGAAATAGTGGATGCATTGGTGATCATTTTCCAACAGTCTATCGACTCTGAATCAGTTCCTATGGACTGGAGGGTAGCTAATATAACACCACTTTTTAAAAAAAGAGGGAGAGAGAAAACAGGGAATTATAGACCGGTTAGCCTGACATCAGTAGTGGGGAAAATGTTGGAATCAATGATTAAAGATGTAATAGCAGCGCATTTGGAAAGCAGTGACAGGATCGGTCCAAGTCCGCATGGATTTATGAAAGCGAAATCATGCATGATAAATCTTCTGGAATTTTTTGAGGATGTAACTAGTTGAGTGGACAAGGGAAAACCAGTGGATGTGGTGTATTTGGACTTTCAAACGGCTTTTGACAAGGTCCCACGCAAGAAATTAGTGTGCAAAATTAAAGCACATGGTATTGGGGGTAATGTATTGAATTGGATAGAGAACTGGTTGGCAGACAGGAAGCAAACAGTAGGAATAAACGGTCCTTTTCAGAATGGCAGGCAGTGACCAGTGGGGTACCGCGAGGTACAGTGCTGGGACCCCAGCTATTTACAATATACATTAATGATTTAGGCGAAGGAATTGAATGTAATATCTCCAAGTTTTCAGATGACACTAAGCTGGGTGGTGGTGTGAGCTGTGAGGAGGATGCTAAGAGGCTGCAGGGTGACTTGGACAGGTTAGGTGAGTGGGGCAAATGCATGGCAGATGCAGTATAATGTGGATAAATGTGAGGTTATCCACTTTGGTGGCAAAAACAGGAAGGCAGAATATTATCTGAATGGTGACAGATTAGGAAAAGGAGAGGTGCAACAAGACCTGGGTGTCATGGTACATCAGTCATTGAAAGTTGGCATGCAGGTACAGCAGGCGGTGAAGAAATAAAGGCATGTTGGCCTTCATAGCTAGGGAATTTGAGTATAGGAGCAGGGAGGTCTTACTGCAGTTGTACAGGGCCCTGGTGAGGCCACACCTTGAATATTGTGTTCAGTTTTGGTCTCCTAATCTGAGGAAGGACATTCTTGCTATTGAGGGAGTGCAGTGAAGGTTCACCAAACTGATTCCCGGGATGACGGGACTGACATATGAGGAGAGACTGGATCGACTGGGCCTGTATTCACTGGAGTTTAGAAGAATGAGAGGTGTTCTCATAGAAACATATAACATTCTGACGGGATTGGACAGGTTAGATGCAGGAAGAATGTTCCCGATGTTGAGGAAGTCCAGAATCAGGGGTCACAGTCTAAGGATAAGGGCTAAGCCATTTAGGACCGAGATGAGGAGAAACTTCTTCACTCAGAGAGTTGTTAACCTGTGGAATTCTCTACCACAGAAAGTTGTTGATGTCAGTTCGTTAGATATATTCAAAATGGAGTTAGAGGTGGCCCTTATGGCTAAAGGGATCAGGGGTTATGGAGAGAAAGCAGGAATGTGGTACTAAAGTTGCATGATCAGCCATGATCATATTGAATGGTGGTGCAGGCTCAAAGTGCTGAATGGCCTACTCCTGCACCTATTTTCTATGTTTCTATGTTTCTATGTTGAAAGCACATACTCTTGCCTCTCCTCTGGTGCTCAACTTGTCACCTTGGCCTGAATCAAAGCTGTAATGAGGTTTGACCGAACCCGAACTGAGCCTCGGTGAGTAGGTGTTGCTCGAAGATGCTCGAAGTCCTTCCATCATTCTGCTGATGATTGGGAAGAGGCTGATCAGGCAGTCATTGGTTGGGTTAGGTACATCCTGTTTATTTGTTGATAGGACATACCTTGGCAATCCTCCACATTGTTGGGCCGATGCCAGGTTCATAGCTGTACTGGATCAGGCTGGGGCCTCCAGGCTTGATGATGGTGTGTGTGGTACCTTTAATGAAAAGGTAATCACCTTTCATAGAATCATAGAATGGTTACAGCACGGAAAGAGGCCATTTGGCCCGTCGAGCCCATGTCGACTCTCAGCTAGTCCCACTCCCCTGCCCTTGCCCCGTAGCCTGGCAATTTTCTTTCCTTTTATTGGGGCTCCATCATCTTGTTGCATCCCTCTCTCAGATCCCTCCCAAGTCTAAGACATCTGGACACCTCTTGAAATGGGTGTATCATTGGGATTTAGAGAGGAAAGTCAGTCAGGAGAGCTAGTTTTGCTTCATCCCATCTCATGAACATGGCTGCAACTTCTTAGGCCATAACTGCTCTCACCCCCCCACCCTACCTTGGAGGATCTCAGGAATTCCCTGAGCAACACAAAGGCCTGGAGTTTATGGATTGCCTGCCCTTTTTCTTTTGCTCTGTTCCTTGGAGTGAAGCATCTCCTGTCATCATCATCATAGGCAATGGGGGGGGGGGAGATCAAAACTAGGGGCCATAAATATGATAGTCACTGTTAAATCGAGGGAGACTTGCTTCCATTCTAAAAGTGAGTTCTCAGGTCACTGAACAGTCCAATACGGGAATTACAGTCTCTGTCACAGGTGGGACAGACAGTGGTTGAGGGAAAGGGAGGGTGGGACTGGTTTGCCGCACGCTCCTTCCGCTGCCTGCACTTGATTTCTGCACGCTCTTGGCGACGAGACTCGAGGTGCTCAGCGCCCTCCCGGATGCACTTCCTCCACTTAGGGCGGTCTTTGGCCATGGACTCCCAGGTGTCAGTGGGGATGTTATGCTTTGTCAGGGATGCTTTGAGGTTGTCCTTGAAATGTTTCCTTGCCCACCTGGGGCTCACTTGCCGTGTAGGAGTTGCGAGTAGAGCGCTTATTTTGGGAGTCTTGTGTCAGGCATGTGGACGATGCATCTCCTTTACACCAAAACTGGCCATACTGCTTTTTGCTTGCTGGTGTTGGTGCTGGCAAATTGAGCCCTCTATGGGCAGGTGATGTAATCCTCAGATGGTAGGTCTCACTCGCCGGGTTCTGAAAACATAATTGCATTGTCCATTGATGAGAAAAACTGATGGGCCGTGAATTTCCCCAGGGGCCATAAATACAAGGTAGTCACTGATAAATCCAATAAAGAATTCAGGAGAAACTTCAATACCCAGAGAGTGGTTTCGAATGTGCAACTCGTTCCACAGGGAGTGGTTGAGATGAACAGTATAGATGCCTTTAAGGGGAAGCATATGAGGGAGACAGGAATAGAACAATATGCAGACAAGGTTAGATGAAGCAAGGTGTGAGGAGGCTGGTGTGGAGCATAAACTCCAGTATGGACCGGTTGGGCTGAATGGCCAGTACATGTGCTGAAAATACTATGTAACTCTCGCTAATACATAGAATTATCGAACAGTACAGCGCAGAAGGAGGCCATTCAGCCCATCGAGTCTGCATCGGCTCTTTCCAAAAGTAATCCAGTCAGACCCACCCCTCCGCTTTTTTCCTCATATCCCTGTAACTTATTCTCCTTCAAGTATTTATCCAATTCTCTTATGAAACCTACTATTGAGTCTGTATCCGCCACACTATCAGGCAGTGCATTCCAAATCCTAACCACTCGTTGCCTGAAAAAGCTTTTGCTCATGTTGCCTCCAGCTCTTTCACCAATCACCTTAAATCTGTGCCCTCGGGTTATCCACCGTTCAGCCACTGGAATCAGTTTCTCGTTATTTACTCGATCTAAACCCTTCCTGATTTTAAACACCTCTATCAAATCTCCTCCTGGCCTGCTCTGTTCTAAGGAGAACAGCTTTTATTTTTGACACTCATCAGCTATAACGCCAAATAACGGCCACTTTGTTCATACAAAGCTTTCATTGGATCCAAGTTTGTTTCAGAGGGTCAAGCACCAATCACTTCCAGCCTCTGATCAGCGTTAGAAAATGCCAGCATGCTGCCCTGTGGATTAACGCATTGTGTGGTACGGCAGTAAGCCAAGGAAGGTTCCAGGTTTAACACACTGCCTGTGATGACATAGCCTATCTGAGCTGGGTCAACATTGGCGACACCAAACCTGGACTCTGCAGGTTGTGGAAGGATATATTAGCCATGGTTGCTAGTCGAGGTTACCATTTCATGTCTCTCCTGGGAAAGGGTCATGTGTTTGAGGTAGGTTGAGGACATGGTTAGGGTTAGGGTTAGTACCGTTGAGAAGGTGGTAGTTAAGAATCAACCACATTGCTGTGGGTCTGGAGTCACATATAGGCCAGACCGGGGAAGGGCGGCCAAAGGGACATTAGTGAACTGGATGGGTTTTAATGACAATCTGGTAGTTTCATGGTCACCATTACTGATACTGGCTTTTTAAAAAATTCTAGATTTATTTAATTAACTGAATTTAAATTCCCCAGTTGCGTGGTGAGATTTGAACTTTTGTAACTTCAGATTATTAGTCCAAGCACTCTGGATTACTAGTCCAGTAACATTATCACTATGCTATTGTGGGATTAGATTTGGAGGCTTATGTGGAGAGACACACCTGTCCAGGTTCGATGGGCCAAATGGCCTGTTTCTGTAACAATCCATAGTTCTATGAAATGTCAAGTTGATTTTAAATTAGGAATAATTAAAAAAGGACTTGTTGAGTGTATTGTGGACTGCTGCTTCTAACTTGAGATATCTGGTGGTCGTGAAAGGCGCTATATAAATGCAAGTCTTTCTTTCTTTCTGTTCCTGGATCACACTAACAGTGCGTAGAGGATGCACTCTGTAGAAAGATGTGAATGATCTCAAATTACTTTCTTTCCAATGTTGTACCTTTTATCTCTCTTGCTCTGTTGGCGGTGCTGCCCAACACTGAGGTCGGATACTAAGCTATAGTAGAACCAGACCTCGGCGTATATCAGCTGGACGGACAGGAGGAGATGGCTAGGCTTTCTTTTGTTCGAGGTGGCCATTACTGGCCATGAATGTTAGCTGCCTCTGTCAGCCCCACCCTGGATGTTATCCAAGTTCTGCTGCTTCATTATTGGAGGAGTTGTGAATGGAGATGAACACCGTGAAATCGTCAGTGAACAGCCTGCCTCTTGATACTATGACGGAAGGAAGATTATTGAAGAGCTGAAAATGGGCAGGTTGAGGACACTTCCTAAAGGAACTCATGCAGCAATGTCGATTGCTTTCCAATAACCTCATCAATCTTCCTTTGTATCAGGTAAGATTCCAGCCATTGGAGGGTGGTCCCCATGACTCCTGTTGATCTCATTTTTGCCAGAGCTCCTTGGTGCCACACTCAGGAGAATGCTGCCTTGGAAGCAGAGAGTCGGGATAAACGGGTCCTTTTCAGAATGGCAGGCAGTGACTAGTGGGGTGCCGCAAGGTTCAATGTTGGGACCCCAGCTCTTTACAATATCCATTAATGATTTAGACGAAGGAATTGAATGTAATATCTCCAAGTTTGCAGATGACACTAAGCTGAGTGGCGGTGTGAGCTGTGAGGAGGACGCTAAGAGGCTGCAGAGTGACTTGGACAGGTTAGGTGAGTGGGCAAATGCATGGCAGATGCAGTATAATGTGGATAAATGTGAGGTTATCCACTTTGGTGGCAAAAACAGGAAGGCAGAATATTATCTGAATGGTGACAGGTTAGGAAAAGGGGAGGTGCAACGAGACCTGGGTGTCATGGTACATCAGTCATTGAAAGTTGGCATGCAGGTACAGCAGGCGGTGAAGAAGGCAAATGGTATGTTGGCCTTCATAGCGAGAGAATTTGAGTATAGGAGCAGGGAGGTGTTACTACAGTTGTACAGGGCCTTGGTGAGGCCCCACCTGGAATATTGTGTACAGTTTTGGTCTCCTAATCTGAGGAAGGACATTCTTGCTATTGAGGGAGTGCAGCGAAGGTTCACCAGACTGCTTCCCGGGATGGCAGGTCTGACATATGAAGAAAGACTGGATCGACTAGGCTTATATTCAGTGGAATTTAGAAGAATGAGAGGGTATCTCATAGAAACATATAAAATTCTAATGGGATTAGACAGGTTAGATGCAGGAAGAATGTTCCCAATGTTGGGGAAGTCCAGAACCAGGTGTCACAGTCTAAGAATAAGGGGTAAGCCATTTAGGACCGAGATGAGGAGAAACTTCTTCACTGAGAGAATTGTGAACCTGTGGAATTCTCTACCACAGAAAGTTGTTGGGGCCAGTTCATTAGATATTTTCAAAAGGGAGTTAGATGTGACTCTTACGGCTAAAGGGATCAAGGGGTATGGAGAGAAAACAGGAATGGGGTACTGAAGTTGCATGATCAGCCATGATCATATTGAATGGCAATGCAGGCTCAAAGGGCCGAATGGCCTACTCCTGCACCTATTTTCTATGTTTCTACAGAAAGGATTTGTAGTAAAAGAGTTATTTAAATGTTGATTTTTAAAACAAAGTGCATTGACAAGAGTTGAACAGACACTGAGATAAAAGGCAGTTAAAATGCTAATCAGCTCCGTTTTCATGTCATTTCCTGACAGACTGTAAACAAGAAGCAGTTTGTTAAGTCTGCCTCAGTAATTAGCAAGCACTCATGCCTGTTTTGTTGGGAAGTCTCTTGTCCGGTGCCCATTAGGAGTGGGTTGGCCTTTCCTCCGAGATAAAAATAGGAACAGAGACACTGCAGGCAGCCAGGGTCTTCAGACAGGAAGCTGGGAGGGCAAGCCTTGGCCAGGCTAAGAGGGAGAATCCAGGGAGTTATTCTGTTCAATTCCTACAACATGACCTATTCATGTGTAACATAAAAACTATGGGCACGATTTCGCCCAAAGCCGTTTTTTGGCGTATTTGAAGAGTTATGCCCATATTTCTGGGGGCTCGAATACGCCAAAAAAAAAGTTGAAAGTTTCCCCGTTTTAACTTGTGAATGTGGCACGATGCACATTGTCCTTATCTCTGTGGGTGGAGCCCAAGATGTGCGGCAAAAAGATTGGGTTGCCAGGGTAACGAGGGACACACCATGGGCTGAGGCTGGAAAGTGAAACATACAACACATTGTGGCAGCTCACAGCAACCTGCATAGGCCCCTCACACCTCGCAGTTTACCAACAGGAAAATACTAGCGTCTTGTGCCTAAAGTAAACTGAATTGGAAAGGCCCCCCCCATCCCACTTCCCCCTCCCCTCCAACCCTCCTCCCCCCTCCCACACACTCCCCCCAATCCCTCTCCCTACTCCCACTCTTCCCCTCCCCCTCCCACACTCCCTCCTCCCACACTCCCCCACCCCCTCCCTCCCACACTCCCCTCCTCCCTCCTCCCACCCTCCCCCTCCCCCTCCCAAACTCCCTCCTCCCACACACCCCCAATCCCCCTCCCTACTCCCACTCTTCCCCTCCTCCTCCCACACTCCCTCCTCCCACACTCCCTCCTCCCACACTCCCCCATCCCCTCCCTCCCACACTCCCCCCTCCCTCCTCCCACACTACTCCCCCACCTTTTGTTAACTGCCCAGAAGGTTTTTCAGAGTGGACACATACGCCATCTTAAGAAAAATCATAGTTGGCCAAACTTGCATAAATGGCCAGAATTGCCGCGGGTGGCAGGTTACGCCCCCAATGAGGTAAAAAAAAAACGTAGCCTAAAAAAAAAGAAACCTAAGTGAATTACGCTGGCACACAAACTTTGGGGAAACTTGAAGATTTTAATTTATTCCAAGAAAAACGGTGCACTCCAAAAAAACGGCGCAAACAATTGGGGAAAATTGAGCCCAAAAGAACTAGGAGCAGGAGTCGGCCATACATCCCCTCGAGCCTGCTCCATCATTCAATCAGATCACGGCTGATCTTCGATCTCAACTCCACTTTCCTGCACTATCCCCAAATCTCTTGAATCCCTTAATACCCAAAAATCTATCAATCTCTGTCTGGAATATACTCAAAGACTGAGTCCCCACAGCCCTCTGGGGCAGAGAATTCCAAAGATTCACCACCCTCTGAGTGAAGAAATTCCTCCTCATCTCAGTCCTAAATGGCCGACCCCTTATCCTGAGACTGTGACCCCTGGTTCTCGACTCCCCAGCCCGGGGGAAACACCCTCCCTGCATCTACCCTGTCAAGCCCTGTAAGAATTGTGTCTGTTAAAATTAGATCACCTCTCATTCTGCTAAACTCTAGAGAATATAGGACTAGTCTACTCAATATCTTTTCGTAGGACAATCCCGCCATCCCGGGAATCAGTCTGGTGAACCTTCGCTGCACTCCCTCAATAGCAAGAATGTCCTTCCTCAGATTAGGAGACCAAAACTGTACACAATACTCCAGGTGTGATCTCACCAGGGCCCTGTATAATTGCATAGCATAGCATATTCATTCTTTTTGTATTATTATGCAGAGACATGATGCACCAATTGAATTAAGTGAGCTTGATCGTAACTGTTACTCTGTATCTTCACTTGCTGTATTCTAAAGCAGATAATGATTCCTATCTGGCCTTATCTTACCAGGTGGTTTCTCGGTGTGCCTTCAGAAAGATAGGAGAGGCACGTGAGGCCATGTGTGAAAGTCATGAATATCCAATTCAGATGCTGAGGGAGTATCATTGTTACACCCTGGGTTACGCTGTCACATAGTTAGATATTGAGTAGTATGGGCCTAGACCTGACCATAACACACTCAGACAGGACTGACGAGAACCACAGTACCTAAAACAATAGCTAAATCAAGACCCTAAACATGTAACAGCCAGGTCAAATTTATTCTGTTTTTCTTTGAACCGGATGTATGTGGGCAGTCTTCCACATTGTCGGACCGATGCCAGAGTCATCAATCTACTGGAACAGCTTGGCTGGGAAAGCGGCTAGGTCTGGAGACTACAGCGGGATGCTGTCAGGGTTGATAACCTTTGCTGTGTTCAGTGTGCTCAGCAGCTTCTTAATACCAGACGGAGTAGCACGAATTAGCTGGAGCCCGGTGTCTATAATGGCAGGGACCTCGAGGGAGAGGCTGAAGTGGATCAGCCACGCGGCACTTTGGGCTGAAGACGCTTGCAAACTGTTCAGCCTTCTCTCTGGCACTCGCACGCTGGGCTCCACCATGGTTGACGTTGAGGGATGATCAGGGAACATCCTCCTCCTGTTAGTTGTTTAGTCGTGCACCACCATTCTCGGCTGGGTGTGCTGGGGCTACAGAGCTTTGCTCTGAGCTGTTGGTTGAAGTTGGGTTGAGGGGCACTTGTCTTTTAGCCCTTCCCCGCTAGACCCAGCGCCACCTGGCACAGTTTGCAGTTTCCTGGGGTAGGTGGGCACCTGAGTTGCCTCCTTACTGTGGGCACTTGCCTGGACTATTTAAATTAAGTCTTTCTTTTCTCTTAGGGGGTCTCTCGTATCGAGGATGACTTGCTTCCACATCAAAAAGGGATGAGTTCACAGGTGTTTCGATGAAGGGCCTGATGTTCCCGGTCCCGTGTTAAAGGATGGAAGATGCCTGTGCATGGATTTTTTTAACGTGTGGTGGCCATTGCAGGGCTTGACAGAGCTAGGTCTTGGTCCAACGGCAAGGGTTAACCAGGACAACTGGAGACCAGCTCTGCTGCACGGACCTAGTGCGCTCACATATCGCAGTGTGGGCTGGGTCCGTGCTGCCCCTGGGCCCTCGCCTCTGCTGGACCCCGATCATTAAATTAAGTGACCTCCCTATGACCTCATGAACTCTGTCGGGGTCAGCACCAGAGGTCACAGGCAGGCATGGACTGAGAGGTCAGGCCTTAGGGTTTTCGGGCCCTTGGTAATTTGTCAAGGGCCCAAAAACTGGTCAGGAAAGCCTCAAGTTTGCCATAAAAACCCAACTCATGCACGACTGTCCTTCAGGGCAAGGAACACATCTGTTCTGGCTTGTGTGTGACTCGAGTCCAACACTAGGTTGATTTATAATGCTTTCTGAAGTGGTCTAGCAAGCTGCTCAGTTGCAAAAGCAATTGATACTGAAGAATAACATAAGGACATAAGAGTTAGGAGCAGGAGTAGGCCATACGGCCCCTCGAGCCTGCTCCGCCATTCAATAAGATCATGGCTGATCTTCAACCTCAACTCCACTTTCCCGCCCGATCGTCATATCCCTTGACTTGCCAAGATTCCAAAAATGTATTTGTCTCAGTCTTGAATACACTCAATGACTGAGCCTCCACAGCCCTCTGGGGCAGAGAATCTAAAGATTCACCACCCTCTGAGTGAAGAAATTTCTCCTCATCTCAGTCCTAATTGGTGGACCCCTTATCCTCAGACTGTGACCCCTGGTTGTAGACTCTCCAGCCCGGGGAAAACATCCTCCCTACATCTACCCTGTCAATCCCCCTCAGAATCTGGTCTGTTTCAATGAGAGCATCTCTCCTTCTTCTAAACTCCAGAGAGTATAGGGCCAATCCACTCAATCTCTCCTCACAGGACAACCCTCTCTTCCCAGGGATGAGTCGAGTGAACCTTCATTGCACAGCCTCTAAGGCAAGTATGCAAAATGGTCCCATTGTCCCACCTCAGGGCAACTATGAATGGACAATAATGGGGTCTTTTCAACATCGTGCACATCTCAAGAATGAGTCCACGGTTCAGGAAAGCTCGGATCAGCACTGAGCTCGGATGAATCGTCAATTGTCACTTTCTCCTGACCTTACGCCACTCTTGAATCACATCTACTTTTCCACTAAAATTAGGGGGTGTTGGGCCCCTTGTGACTAATTCTCTATGTACAGCTACTGCCAGCTGTTCTCAGTGATGATGTGCATGTCATGGAGACAGACGCCTAGTGACACATGAGAAGTGAAAACTTGGATTTGTTTAGCTCATGTGTTGGCTTCGGTAAATCACACGATTTTAGAACTTGTGAAGACAAAGCCAAAGATTTGGATGACGAGGCTTTTTACAGTAACAGCCAGCATCGTTATGGTTAAAAGAACGGGGCCGGGGGGGGTGGGTGGGGGGGTAATTGTGACTTTGCGCCGCAGTGTAAAACGGGTGATAGCGAAACCCAGGACCCTTTTTTACATCTTGCCCCGTTGACATTAATAGAAATAAAAGAGGCGTAAAACGGGGCTTCCAAATCACTAACACCCGTTTCACACACAGTCCAATTTACCCGTCTACCCTTCATTACTTGGCAGGTGCCAGAAATCTCCCCTCCTTGCAGCCCGTCAGCGCCTCCAGCAAAGTGGCCTTTCCGCCTGAGGGCGAGTGGTGGTGCCTCGGGCAAAACTACCCCTGGGATTTCGGAGACGATTTGCTGGTAGCGCCGCGTCCCACGGTTAGCGTCGGGCCGGCGCGCAACAGGCGATGATGTCATCGAAGTGCGCGGCGACCCCTTTGCGGCCAGTGGAGGGGGATTGCCCCGTGGGCCGCGAGGCTGGCGTGGGACGATGTTGACGACAGCTTCGCGGGGCGCTGACATCCGCCACGGGGCGCCCCTTCACGGGGAGGCTGAGTGCGCCCCGGGCAGCCATTTTATTTTCTCGGGCGACTCTTCGGTCAGCCCGACAATGGCGGCCCTCGCCTCGACCGAGCTACCATCGCGCAGCCCGCCACTCGCTTCTGGGGGCCGGGCCGCTGGCCCCGTCGAGCGGGTCCCCGGTGGGCCAGTGGCGACCACCAAAGGGCCTGCAGAGCGCGCAGCAGCCCTCCCCTTAAACTGAAGGAGCGGGGTGTTGTAGCGTGTCAGCCTTACACGGAGCTTGCGCGTACTGCTAACCGCTTCAGTGTGCCGCTGAATTCAGCGTCTGCTGATGCCCCGGGACCGCCCGCCCAATGGGGCAGAGCGCCTGAGACAATGCTCCGCCTCATTGGAGGGGCGCAAAGCCCAATTGCACATCGGGGGCGGGACTTCTGGCCTGGGCGGTAAAGGTCCTGGGCCCGGCAGGTTACCGCCCCCTAACGGGGCGTGGGGCAATTTGAGACCCCAGGTGTCATACACAAGCACCTTCCACCATATGACCCTGCCCAACAAGGAAGGTTAATAAAACAACAATTCAAAATCCTACCTATTTTGGGCCTCTTCTGGCCCCGATCTGCTTCCTTACTGGCTTGACCCAGTCTCATTTCCCACTCAGGCCGGTGAATTAAAATTGCAGTCAGGTCCAATCTCGGGACCGGACCAGCAACTGTAAAAAGAAAGACTTGCATTTATATAGCGTTTCTCTCGACCACCATATGTCCAAAAGCGCTTTACAGCCAATGAAGTACTTTTGGAGTGTAGTCACTGTTGTAATGTGGGAAATGCAGCAGCCAATTTGCGCACAGCAAGCTCCCACAAAGCAGCAAAATAATAATGACCAGATAATCTGTTTTAGTGATATTGGTTGAGGGAAAAATATTGGCCCAGCACACCGGGGATAACTCCCCTGCTCTTCTTCAAAATAGTGCCATGGGATAGTTTACATCCACCTGAGAGGGCAGACGGGGCCTCGGTCTAACGTCCTATCTAATAGTGCAGCACTCCCTCAGCACTGTATTTTTGTGCTTAAGTCTCCGGAGTGGGACTTGAACCCACAACCTTCTGAGTCAGAGGTGAGGATGCTGCCCATGGAGCCACAGCTGGCACTGTTAGACAGGACCCTGCTGGCTTTGGGTTGGGTTTGCTACCTGCTCGGGAGAGTAGCTGGGCGCAGTGACTGGTCAGCGCTCAGTGGTAGTGGGGCGGGTAATAACTGGCCGATTAGAACTGCCCATCCCACCACGGGTTGCACAAGGTTAAAATCGCTCGCTCACGTACAGTTTGGAAGAAAAGTGGGCATTCAGTGAAATACAAATTGCTGAATAAAAACATAATTTATCATATCGGTAGGCTCGAATGTCATATGGTGCAAAATAGTTTCCATTTATCTTCACTGCTGCCATTTGATAGGGGTGGAAATGAAATGCTTGTCAACACTTGGAACAGGAACAGATCCTCATCTACAATGTTCTATTGTTCGCTTCAAGGCCAACCCAGTCCTGCTTATAATTGGTTTGTTGTAAAATTTGCATCTTTGTTTTCAAATCCCACCATAACCTCATCTCCCTCCCGATATGTATAACCTCCGGCCCTACAACCCTCCGAGGTCGCTGCCCTCTTCTCCTGCTTCCTGCCCTCCTGAGCATCCCTGATTATAATCGCTCCACCATTGGTGGCCGTGTCTTCTGTTACCTGGGGCCCAAGCTCTGGAACTCCCTCCCTAAACCCCTCCACCTCTCTACATCTCTCTCTCCCTGTAAGCCGCCCTGTATAGAACCTACTGAACTTTTTGTCGCCTGTAAATATCTCTGTGACTCGGCATCAAATCTTTGTCTGATAACGTTGCTGTGAAGCACCTTGGGACGTTTTACTACATTAAAGGTGCTATATAAATGCAAGGTGATGTTGTTATGAACAGAGTCATTTGCCAAATATTCCGAGACTGGAATTTGGTGGATTTTCCGGCCGGTGTAACGGGCTGTACTGGATTTTTATGGGGAAGGGCTGGTGCCTGTGAGGACGCCCTCTGTCCATTTACATTAATGGATGGATAATCCGGACATCTCCCTCCTGGGAGAGTGCTCCTCTCTCCGGGTTTTACTGTATTCACTGTGCCCAGGCAATCCAATCGGTCCAAGCACAGCAACAGGAAAATCTGTCCCATTTCCATGTGTTTCTTGTGTCATGGAATAAGATCATTCACAACATCACGGGGCCGAGATTTGGTAACGCCCCGTTTGGTGACGGTAAGCGAGGCGGGGGCGGGACTTCCGCAAAAAGCGCTCCACTTCCTCTCAGGGGCGGGGCCGGGGCAGTAAGTGCTGTGAATATTCCAGTGGGCCGCAGAGTGGCGCGGAGCATTAGCGTAAGCACAGGGCCCCCTTCTGTTCAAGGCGAAGGCACGCCGCACAGAAGCGGAGTGTCGGGCCGCAACATGGCAGCACGGACCCCGTGACATTGGCAGCGAAAGGCCGCACCGGTAAAGTCGGCTGTGCAAAGAAAAAGACCTCCCCTTTACTGTCCGCCCCGCGAGCAGAGGGAGGCCCTGTTCGTGACCCACGAGGCTGGCACTGACATCGTCCATGGCGGCCTCCCGGGGCACGACAGGATTGCCGCTAGCGGGAGGCACAAACTGTGCGCATTTCTCCCCGCGTTTCCTCAACCCAAATTTGGAAGTCAGCAACGGGAACATAGGAACAGGAGTAGGCCATTCAGCCCATCGAGCCTGTTCCACCGTTCAATGAGATCACGGCTGGTCTGTATCTCAACCCTATTTACAGGCCTTTGTCCCATAGTCATTGATACCCTTAATCAAACAAAAATCGATCACTCTCAGTCTTGAAAGTTGCAGTAGTCCCCCAGCATGTACTGCCGTTTGGGGGAGAGTTCCAGGTTACACTGCCCTTTGTGTGAAGACGTGTTTCCTGATATTGCCCCTGAATAGCCTGGCTCTAATGTTAAGCTAACACCCCCTTGTTCTGGACTCCCTCCAACAGAGGAAATAGATTCTCTGTATCTACCCCACTGAATGATTTTATCATTTTAAACACCTCCATTAGGTCCCAGCTCTAATGAGTGTTAATGAGTGCTGACAATTGATCAATTTGACCATCATGTTAATTCCTGTTGCAACTAGTTATTCATATAAAAGAAAAGAAAGACTTGGATTTATATAGCGCCTTTCACAACCACCGGACGTCCCAAAGCGCTTCACAGCTAATTAAGTACTTTTGAAGTGTAGTCACTGTTGTAATGTGGGAAACGCAGCCAATGTGTGCACAGCAAGCTCCCACACACAGCAATGTGATAATGACCAGATAATCTTTAGTGATGTGGATTGAGGGATAAATATTGGCCCCAGGACACCGGGGATAACTCCCCTGCTCTTCTTCTAAATAATGCCGTGGAATCGTTTACACAGACGGGCAGACGGGACCTCGGTTTAATGTCTCATCCAAAAGACGGCACCTCCGACAGTGCAGCACTCCACTGGGAGTGTCAGCCTAGATTTCTGTGCTCAAGTCCCTGGAGTGGGACTTGACCCCACAACCTTCTGACTCAGAGGCGAGAGTGATGCCCACTGAGCCACAGCTGACACTGTCTAATTCCATGCGTGTGTATTATATAAACACACACACACACTTGTAGGAGTGAAAATGCTTTGCCTAGCTGTAAAGAATAACTAACGATCTGGTGCCTGAATTCACAATGGGGTCGATCATGTGATGGCAGGTGTCCCAAGTGCTGCCTGTATTGGCTTATGGAGGCCAGTTGGACATGGAGCACCAAATGCAAGCCTGATATATGTGGAGGTTGTGTACAGACTCATTACAGCCTGCAATTATGTTAACAATGGATCCTCTCAATAATATACTCAGAGGCATGAGTAGTGCTCGATAGGCTGAGCATTAGTATAAAATAGACACTGCAACTTCATCTGAAAGAAAGACTTCCCTTTCATGAGAGCAGGATGTCCCAAAAAGAAATGAAGTACTTTTGGAAGTGTAGTCACTGTTGTAATTTAGGAAACCCAGCAGCCAATTTGCGCACAGCAAGCTCCCACACATAGTATTGTGATAAAGACTAGATAATCTGTTTTCAGCGATCTTGGTTGAGGAATAAATATTCACCAGGACTCCCCTGCTCTTCTTCGAATAGTGCCGTGGGATCTTCTCCATCCACCTGAAAGGCAGACAGGGCCTCGGTTTAACTCTCATCTCAAAGACGGCACCTCCGACAGTGCAGCACTCCCTCAGAATTTCACGGAGTGTCAGTCTAGATAGTGTGCTCTTGAACACACAACCTTCTGACTCAGTAGCGAGAGTGTTGCCCACTGAGCCACGGCTGACAATGCCTTATCTGAGTCCCCGGGCTGGGTGTTACGATCCTTTGCACTCCGGGTTTCACCCCAGAGCGGCGCGAAATGAGGCGGCAAGGTCTCTTGCGTCCGATCGCGATCCTGCGCGCGGGTTTTGCGGCGACGCTGGGAAGAGCTGCGCCAGGTGTGCAACGCCTCTTGTTGCGAACACCGTCTGAGTTTTGACTGGAACCCGACCGGTATGCCTGGAATTGCGCCCCCCAATAGCCGCCTGGGAAACCAGTGCGGTTCAGCCATGCCGGCAGAGGTGAGGAAGGTAAAGTGCTGTAAAGGTAAGTGAGTGTTTGCTCTTTTAATTGTTTTAGCGGTTTGTGTTGTGTGGCGTGGGCAGTGTTTTGGGAATGTTGGGTTTTTTAACGGTTTCCCGCCCCCCCCACCCAGGGCCTCAGAGTGCACGGGGCCCAGCACTTTACTTCGTGAGTTTCCCATTTTGCGCCGTGACAGTTGTCCAACGCCTCCCTTGGTGCTAGGCCCCCTGATGCAGGGCCCAGATACCCAAACTTCCTTACCAAAGAGCAACCTATTCCCGGCCGGTAACTTTCCCGCCCCGTCTCAGTTGACGTCCCGAGAACAGCAAAGCCTAAAATCCAGCCACTTATGGTTAAAGGCAAATTGCGGAATCACGTAGGAACTGAACCTTTCTGCACTGTCTTCCTCGCGTTGGACACAGGAAGTTATTGTAACCGTGTTGGAGCCTCCCTGACGGCTCTGCCAAGCTGCTCTGCCTCTCTGGGCCCGGGCAGCTGGTACAGCCGCTCCTGTCGCCCACCTCTGCTATTTGCAGGGTCCAGGGCAAGAGGATGAAAGGAGGTTTGACAGACAGGTGACATTCGTGAGGCTGCATTTGGACACGTCCTCCCACTGACCCTGGTGTAAACAGAAGCAACGCTTCCTTATCTCCTCCCATCTAAAGAAATGTGTCAGTGCCCGGAGCAGGAGAACTCAAACATAAGAACATAAGAAATAGGAGCAGGAGTCGGCCATTTGGCCCCTCAAGCCTGCTCCGCCATTCAATAAGATCATGGCTGATCTGATCATGGACTCAGCTCCACTTCCCTGCCCGCTCGTTCCCCATAACCCTTTACTCCCTTATCGTTCAAAAATCTGTCTATCTCCATCTTAAATATATTCAATGACCCAACCTCCACAGCTCTCTGGGGCAGAGAATTCCACAGATTTACAACCCTCTGAGAGAAGAAATTCCTCCTCATCTCATTTTTAAATAGACGGCCCCTTATTCTGAAGCTATGTTCCCTAGTTTTAATTTCCCCTATGAGTGCAAATATTCTCCTTGTATCCACCTTGACGAGCCCCGTCATTACGTTATATGTTTCGACAAGATGACCTCTCATTCTTCTGAACTCCAATGTGTATAAGCCCAACCTCCTCAACCTATCTTCATAAGTCAACCCCCTCATCTCCGGAATCAACCCAGTGAACCTTCTCTGATCTGCCTCCAATGCAAGTATATCCTTCCTTTAATAAGGAGACCAAAATTGGTGTGGCCTCACCAATACCCTGTACAGTTGTAGCAGGACTTCTCTACTTTTATACTCTATCCCCCTTGCAATAAAGGCCAACATTCCATTTGCCTTCCTGATCACTTGCTGTACCTGCATACTCACTTTTTGTGTTTCATGCACAAGGACCCCAGGTCCCTCTGTACTGCAGCACTTTGCAATTTTTCTCCATTTAAAATATAATTTGCTTTTCTATTTTTTCTGCCAAAGTGGATAACCTTACATTTTCCCACATTATACTCCATCAGTTAAATGTTTGCCCACTCACTTAGCCTGTCTATATCCCTTTGCAAGTTGTTTGTGTCCTCCTCACAATTTGCTCTCCCACCCAGCTTTCTATCATCAGCAATCTTGGCTACATTACACTTGGTCCCTTCATCCAAGTCACTAATATAGATTGTAAATAGTTGGGGTCCCAGCACAGATCCCTGTGGCACCCCACTAGTTACTGGTTGCTAACCAAAGAATGAACCATTTATCCCGACTCTCTGTTTTCTGTTAATTAGCCAATCCTCTATCGATGCTAATATATTACCCCCAAACCTTGTGAACTTTTATCTTGTGCAGTAACCTTTTATGTGGTATTTTATCGAATGCCTTCTGGAAATCCAAATACACCACATCCACTGATACCCCCTTATCCACACTACTCGTTACATCCTCAAAGAACTCCAGTAAATTTGTTAAACATGATTTCCCTTTCATGAAACCATGTTGACTCTGCTTGATTGAATCATGCTTTTCCAAATGTCCCGCTACTGCTTCCTTAATAATGGACTCCAACATTTTCCCAACGACTGATGTTAGGCTAACTGGTCTATAGTTTCCTGCTTTTTGTCTGGCTCCTTTTTTAAATAGGGGTGTTACATTTGCGGTTTTCCAATCTGCTGGGACTGTCCCAGAATCCAGGGAATTTTGGTAAATGACAACCAATGCATCCACAATCCCTGCCGCTACTTCTCTTAATTTGTGAATTGTGAAAGGGAAATCATGCTTGACAAATCTTCTGGAATTTTTTGAGGATGTTTCCAGTAGAGTGGACAAGGGAGAACCAGTTGATGTGGTGTATTTGGACTTTCAGAAGGCTTTCTACAAGGTCCCACACAAGAGATTAATGTGCAAAGTTAAAGCACATGGGATTGGGGGTAGTGTGCCGACACGGATTGAGAACTGGTTGGCAGACAGGAAGCAAAGAGTAGGAGTAAATGGGTACTTTTCAGAATGGCAGGCAGTGACTAGTGGGGTACCGCAAGGTTCTGTGCTGGGGCCCCAGCTGTTTACACTGTACATCAATGATTTAGACGAGGGGATTAAATGTAGTATCTCCAAATTTGCGGATGACACTAAGTTGGGTGGCAGTATGAGCTGCGAGGAGGATGCTATGAGGCTGCAGAGTGACTTGGATAGGTTAGGTGAGTGGGCAAATGCATGGCAAATGAAGTATAATGTGGATAAATGTGAGGTTATCCACTTTGGTGGTAAAAACAGAGAGACAGACTATTATCTGAATGGTGACAGATTAGGAAAAGAGGAGGTGCAACGAGACCTGGGTGTCATGGTACATCAGTCATTGAAGGTTGGCATGCAGGTACAGCAGGCGGTTAAGAAAGCAAATGGCATGTTGGCCTTCATAGCTAGAGGATTTGAGTACAGGGGCAGGGAGGTGTTACTACAGTTGTACAGGGCCTTGGTGAGGCCACACCTGGAGTATTGTGTACAGTTTTGGTCTCCTAACTTGAGGAAGGACATTCTTGCTATTGAGGGAATGCAGCGAAGGTTCACCAGACTGATTCCTGGGATGGCAGGACTGACATATCAAGAAAGACTGGATTAACTGGGCTTGTATTCACTGGAATTCAGAAGAATGAGAGGGGATCTCATAGAAACGTTTAAAATTCTGACGTGTTTAGACAGGTTAGATGCAGGAAGAATGTTCCAATGTTGGGGAAGTCCAGAACCAGGGGTCACAGTCTAAGGATAAGGGGTAAGCCATTTAGGACCGAGATGAGGAGAAACTTCTTCACCCAGAGAGTGGTGAACCTGTGGAATTCTCTACCACAGAAAGTTGTTGAGGCCAATTCACTAAATACATTCAAAAAGGAGTTAGATGTAGTCCTTACTACTAGAGGGATCAAGGGGTATGGTGAGAAAGCAGGAATGGGGTACTGAAGTTGCATGTTCAGCCATGAACTCATTGAATGGCGGTGCAGGCTCGAAGGGCCGAATGGCCTACTCCTGCACCTATTTTCTATGTTTCTATGTTTAGACCCTAGGATGTAGACCCTCGGAGGGAGAGAAAAGACAGCAAGAAGCTAAAGAAAAAATCAGGTCAACAGGAAGAGAGCATTGCCCACTCAGGCTACTGCAGGTCTTCAGACAGGATCCAATCAGTCAATGCTTTATTACCAACCTTCCCCAGCAATCAGAACAGTCCTTCCCACATCTGTCAATTCCCATGTCAAATAAAGCTTTCGCTCCACTGCTCTCGGTTGTGGAGAAGCACACACACAATGTAACCTCCATAACCTGAATCAGCCTCACGCCAAAACTGTTGGGACACCTCCCGCTGTTGGATAATGTAACTTTTATTAACCCTTGCTGTGCTCAGTATGTTTAGGCCCAAAGTTTGGCATATCTCATCTAAAAAGAAAAGAAAGACTTGCATTTATATAGCGCCTTTCATGACCGCCGGACATCTCAAAGTGCTTTACAGCCAATGAAGTACTTTTTGGAGTGCAGTCACTGTTGTAATGTGGGAAACGCGGCAGCCAATCTGCGCACAGCAAGCTCCCACACACAGCAATGTGATAATGAGAAGATAATCTGTTTTTGTTACGTTGATTGAGAGACAACTATTGGCCCCAGGACACCGAGGATAACTTCCCTGCTCTTCTTTGAAATAGTGCCGTGGGATCTTTTACGTCCACCTGAGAGAGCAGACGGTGCCTCGGTTTAACATCTTAGCCGAAAGACGGCACCTCTGACAGTGCAGCACTCCCTCAGTACTGCCCCTCCGACAGTGCAGCACTCCCTCAGTACTGCCCCTCCGACAGTGCAGCGCTCTCTCAGCACTGAACTGGAGTGGCAGCCTAGATTTCTGTGCTCAAGTCCCCACAACCTTCTGACTCTGAGGCGAGGGTGTTACCCAATGACATTGCACAATCTACTATCTACAACTACTTATATTTATATAGCACCTTTAATGTAGTGACACCTATGGGATCCTGGGCATCATAAATAGAGACATAGATTACAAAAGCAAGGAGGTTATTATGAACCTTTATGAAACACTGGTTAGGCCCCAGCTGGAGTATTGTGTCCAATTCTGGGCACCACACTTTAGGAAGGATGTGAAGACCTTAGAGAGGGAACAGAAAAGATTGATGAGAATGGTTCCAGGGATGAGGGACTTCAGTGATGTGGATAGACTGGAGAAGCTGGGGTTGTTCTCCTTGGAGCAGAGAAGGTTGAGAGGAGATTTGATCGAGGTTCAAAATCATGAGGAGTCTGGACAGAGTAGATCGAGAGAAACTGTTCCCATTGGCGGAAGGGTCAGGAACCAGAGGACACAGATTTAAGGCGATTGGCAGAAGAACCAAAGGCGACATGAGGGAAAACATTTTTACGCAGCGAGTGGTTAGGATCTGGAATGCGCTGCCTGAGAGGGTGATGGAGGCAGACTCAATCGTGGCTTTCAAAAGGGAATTGGATAAGTACCTGGAGAAAAAACATTGCAGGGTTACAGGGAAAGGCGGGGGAGGGGGACTGGCTGAGGGGCTCCTGCAGAGAGCCGGCACGGGTTCGACGGGCCGAATGGCCTCCTTCAGTGCTGTAGCGCAAGAGCGTGCAAGAAGAACAAAGAATTTCCTCCATGAGGAAGTGGAGAAACTAGTGACTGTCACTGAGGAGAAATGGCTGGAGCTGGATATCAGTAAGAGTAGTCCATCAAAAGTTTCACCCAAGGAAATGAGAAAAAGATGGAACCTAGTTGCAGAAGAATACTCCGCTTAGGTCAACACCGCAAGATCTGGAAGCCAGTGCAAGAAGAAATGGCAGGACGTTGGTCAAGTAGTGGGTGTAAGTAATATCTTCATCTTTAAATTGAATTGCAATAGAAAATGTGACCATCTGTATGTGTCCCACCGAACTGAAGCGCACCATGTCTAAAAATTAATATTTTCATCTTTGCAGAAGAAATTGGCCCATAACAAGAGGGAGAGAACTAGAACAGGAGGAGGTCCGTCAAATCTGCACCAACTGTCACTCCTGGAACAGAGGGTTGCTGCCTTGCTGAGTCGCACCGGCAGAAAAAGAATTAGCTCTGCACAAGCTGGACCCATACGCAAGGGTGAGGGCGAGTCATTAAAATGCATAGTCGCCCTTCAATACAACCTGCTGACTGGCCTGCTACATGTCAGACTACTCATACCACCCATCCTGCCCCCTCCTGTGCTGTTAACCATTTGACTGTTCTGTTATATTTTGTAGAAGATTGCAGAACCTTCCGAATGTACTAGGGGACAGTTGGTCTAGTGAGAAGGAGAAACTGAAGGATATCCTTATTAGGCGGGAAATTGTGTTAGGGAAACTGATGGGATTGAAGGCCGATAAATCCCCAGGGCCTGATAGTCTACATCCCAGAGTACTCAAGGAAGTGGCCCTAGAAATAGTGGATGCATTGGTGATCATTTTCCAACAATCTATCGACTCTGGATCAGTTCCTATGGACTGGAGGGTAGCTAATGTAAAACCACTTTTTAAAAAAGGAGGGAGAGAGAAAACGGGTAATTATAGACCGGTTAGCCTGACATCAGTAGTGGGGAAAACGATGGAATCAATCATTAAGGATGAAATAGCAGCAGCAGTGACAGGATCGGTCCAAGTCAGCATGGAATTATGAAAGGGAAATCATGCTTGATGAATCTTCTGGAATTTTTTGAGGATGTAACTAGCAGAGTGGACAAGGGAGAACCAGTGGATGTGGTATATTTGGACTTTCAAAAGGCTTTTGACAATGTCCCGCACAAGAGGTTGGTGTGCAAAATTAAAGCACATGGTATTGGGGGTAATATACTGATGTGGATAGAGAACTGGTTGGCAGACAGGAAGCAGAGAGTCGGGATAAATGGGTCCTTTTCAGAATGGCAGGCAGTGACTAGTGGAGTGCCGCAGGGCTCAGTGCTGTGACCCCAGCTATTTACAATATACATTAATGATTTAGATGAAGGAATAGAGTGGAATATCTCCAAGTTTGCAGATGACACTAAGCTGGGTGGCGGTGTGAGCTGTTAGGAGGACGCTAAGAGGCTGCAGGGTGACTTGGACAGGTTAGGTGAGTGGGCAAATACATGGCAGATGCAGTATAATGTGGATAAATGTGAGGTTATCCATTTTGGGGGCAAAAACACGAAGGCAGAATATTATCTGAATGGCGGCAGACTAGGAAAAGGGGAAGTGCAACGAGACCTGGGTGTCATGTTTCATCAGTCACTGACAGTGGGCACTCAGGTACAGCAGGCGGTGAAGAAGGCAAATGGTATGTTGGCCTTCATGGCTAGGGGATTTGAATATAGAAGCAGGGAGGTCTTAATGCAGCTGTACAGGGCCTTAGTGAGGCCTCACCTGGAATATTGTGTTAAGTTTTGGTCTCCTAGTCTGAGGAAGGACATTCTTGCTATTGAGGGAGTGCAGCGAAGGTTCACCAGACTGATTCCAGGGATGGCTGGGCTGACATATGAGGAGAGACTAGATCAACTGGGCCTTTATACACTGCAGTTTAGAAGAATGAGAGGGGATCTCATAGAAACGGGACTGGACAGGATAGATGCGGGAAGAATGTTCCCGATATTGGGGAAATCCAGAACCAGGGGACATAGTCTTAGGATAAGGGGTAGGCCATTTAGGACTGAGATGAGGAGAAACTTCTTCACTCAGAGAGTTGTTGACCTGTGGAATTCCCTGCCGCAGAGAGTTGTTGAGGCCAGTTCATTGGATATATTCAAGAGGGAGTTAGATATGGCCCCTACGGTTAAGGGGATCAAGGGGTATGGAGAGAAAGCAGGAAAGGGGTACTGAAGGAATGATCAGCCATGATCTTATTGAATGGCAGTGCAGGCTCGAAGGGCCGAATGGCCTACTCCTGCACCTATTTTCTATATTTCTGTGTTTCTAGGTTTCTAAGGCACTCCTCAAACACCCTGCACATTCACCAGAAGATCCAGATGCGTGCGCTCCAGACCAAGGCGGGTGGGGGGGGGAGGAGGGGTCCATAGAAATGTGTGCTAGGGAGAATACTGCCCGCGATATGGATCAGTCCGTAGTACAGGGCATCACACTGCCAGAAACCTCCATGAGATCCTCGGCAACATTCCATAGGTTCACACCTTCCGAGGTCGCGGGTCCCAGTGGAGGTCGTGAAATGCATCTTGGGACACCCAGTCCCCCACTGTCCCAGCCTGCGCCTCGCACTGGAGGGGAGCCATTAGGCAGACCCACGGCAAGGGGAAGGAGAAGCCGACCAGTCTCTCCTGAGAGGCAGCCCTCAGCAGAGGTAAATCGGGTTGTGTCACAAGATCACTCGTGGCGGCCGTCAGTGGGGTGCGTGATGAGGTAGCGACACTGTCGGGTGAAATCTCAGCACTGAGACAGGAAGTGGGCATTTCAGAGGGTGTCCAAATGATGGTAGATGCCATGAGGGAGCTAGCTTCTGCAATAAGGGCACAAAAGCCGGATACTCAAGTGCCACCCACACTTCAATCCACGTACCAGCCACTGTTCAAACCCAAGCCGGGCCCCCAACCCCCCCACCATCACCGACCCTATGAGGAAGTGCACTTTCCTCGAGACGTGGGTGAGGGATGGGTGCAGCCTTTCTTTGCTGTTGTCGTTGAAGTGCATTGTAAAATATCCAATAAAAGATATTTTGCATTAAAACTAAATCATCCTCCATTAGGACCACGCAACATTTAGGGACAACTGTAAAAAGTAAAAATCCCTCACCCCTACAGTCATGCGAGCTTGCCGCCCCTAGCCCTGGCGGGAGGTCTAGCCGGTGCATTCTGCAGTCGGCAAGGTCGAGAAGGACTGCTTTATTTTCAGTAGCTGATTTATCTTTCATTTATTTTGATGATGTTGTGCTGAAGATGTTGTAATGTTGTAACGGTCTTTAGTGTTTTAGAATCCTCTAACTCACCACCCGCTCCCCCCCCGACCCCCCCGCCCCCACCCCATCTCTGGCTACCTGCGCTGATTTCTTAAGGTTTTTCTGTGCCTACAAAAGTGGCCACATACACTAGCCTAAGTTAGTTTGGAGTACCTTTTAGCTTGCCAAATTTGCTTCTATGGCCAGTGGCTGGTCACACCCCCTTTTGGAGAGAACAAACTAAACTAGAAAAAAACCTAACTAACTGACTTACACTGGAGCAAGTTAAATGGGGAAATTTGCGATTTTTAAGTTACTCCAAAAAAAGCTACTTACTCCAAAAAAAACGGGGCAACTCCTGGGGAAATTTGAGCCCTATAATTCCAAGATATTTCAAGGGACTTCACAGGAATGTTATTAGACACAATGTGACACCTAGCCAATTAAGAAAATATTAGGACAGGTGACCAAAGCCTTGACCAATGAGGTAGGTTTTAAGGAGCGCCTGAAAGGAGGACAGAGTGGTAGAGAGGCGGAGCGTTTTAGGGAGGAAATTCCGGAACTTCGGGCCCAGGCAGCTGAAGGCACGGCTGCCAATGGTGGGGTGCATAGAAATCGTTGCTGCAAAACCGGCCAGAACTGGGGAAGCGCAGAGATCTCATGGAGTGGAGGGAGTTACAGAGATAGGGAGGGGGCGAGGCCACGGAGGGATTTGAAAACAAGGGTGAGAATTTTAAAATCGAGGTTTTGTCGGCCGGGAACCAGTGTAGGTCAGCGAGCACAGGGGGCGATGGGTGAACGAGACTTGGTGCAAGTTCGGACACGGGTGGCCGAGTTTTGGATGATCTCGAGTTTATAGAGGATGGAAGATGGGAGGCTGGCCAGGAGAACTTTGGGAACAGTATAGAGGTGACGAAAGCACAGATGTGGGTTCCTCATCAGATGGGCTGACCTACCTCGAATCTCGTGCTCCTTGTTCCCCAGTGGAAGGACACAATGAGGTGGATGGTTGCCTGTTAGGATGCAGGGCACCCTTCTGCTGGTTCCAAACATGAACCTACATAGTTTGTGCTGATGTGGTTCGCTGGGTGTTTCAGATTGATGATGCTACTGTACTCATTAAGTGGGCTGGGATGTGGCATTACGATGCAGTTGCGATGTAGGCTAATGCACCCACAACAAAAGCAAACCAAGCACAAGGGTTTATTTCTAGAGGGACAGAATTGAAAAGTAGAGAAGTTATGGTAAACCTGTATCGAACCTTGGTTAGACCACACTTGGGGAACTGTGCACAGTTCTGGTCACCATATTATAAAAAGCAGATCGAGGCACTGGAGAGGGTGCAAAAAGAATTTACAATGATGATGCCAGAACTGCGAAGGTATGCACATCAGGAAAGGATGAACAGGCTGGGTTTCGTTTCTCTTGAAAAGAGTGGCTGAGGGGTGACCTAATAGAGGTCTTTAAAATGATGAAAGGTTTTGATGGAGTGGATACAGAGAGAATGTTTCCACTTGTGGGGTAGAGCATAACTAGAGGCCATTAATATAAGATAGTCACAAAATCGGGAATTCAGGAGAAACTTCTTTACCCAGAGAGTGGTGAGAATGTGGAACTCGCTGCCACAAGGAGGGGTTGAGGTGAATAGTATCGATGCATTTAAGGGGAGGCTGGACAAACATATGGGGGAGAAGGGAAAAGAGGGTTATGCTGATAGATTTAGATGGGGAAAGACGGGAGGAGGCTCGAGTGGAGCATAAACGCCGGCATGGACTGGTTGGGCAGAATGGACGGTTTCTGTGCCGTATATCCCGTGTAATCCGATGTAATCACCCTGAGAGACATCTCCATTATCTGTGCCGCCAACACTTGACATTCTTCTGGCCTAGCATCAGTGCGGACTGCAGTGAGAGACGGAGCTGAAGCATTGCACTGTGGTTGTCTCAACCTGCTTCCCGAAGAAGTGAATCCACAGGAAGCAGACTGCTGTGAAGTGGGGCTCAAGGTCTCCAGCGCGCCAGTCAAAACATTCGTGAGAGAAGCTCAGGCAATTTCTCCAAGGTCGTCCCCAGCTCGATCTGACAGTCATGCAACTGTCGTGGAGGGTCGTAAATCTGTGGAATTCTCTGCCCCAGAGAGCTGTGGAAGCTGGGTCATTGAATATATTTAAGGCTGAGATAGACAGATTTTTGAACGATAAGGGAGTAAAGGATTATGGGGAGCGGGCAGGGAAGTGGAGCTGAGTCCATGATCAGACCTGCCATGATCGTATTGAAAGGCGGAGCAGGCTCGAGGGGCCATATGGTCTTATGTTCTTATATTCTTATGCAACACTAGACAGCTGTGGGTTGTCACACCATGGACTTCTCCTGACCACAGAGCCTGCATGTCACCAATTACATCACCAGCCCCTGTGTCACTTTAAACTATTGCCAGAACGCACTGAATGACAGTAAAGGGCATACACATGTAGAATGTCCTAAAGGGGCAGAGCCATTGAGTGCAGCCGAGGTGTGGTTCTGTCCCATCACAGAAGATTCAGCAAATGCTGAAGGCGATCAGCTGTTTCACCCAGATCACCGTTCAGCTCAGAGAAATAGCAAGTTACAAGTTTTTTGCAGAGTAATGTGTGCCTATCACAGTCACATGACCGACAAAGACAGTCCTTCCACTCCCCTCAGGATTTCCTGAGCATGACTTCCAACAACTGATCAAGAAAAATAAAATTACTGTTGTCTTTCCGCCAAATTGAACTTTTTAATATATATATTTGTGCGTTTTCTGTTGACCTCCTTTATTGAAAATGCAGCCGTGGCTTGGGATGCTCACAGTGCATGGGACATGTGACAGCTGAGGCTCTTTCGCTTGCAGTAATATCATCCGTGTTATTTGAGCCAGAGATGAGCTTACAACCACATATCCATGCCATTACTAAGACCGCCTATTTCCACCTCCGTAACATCGTTCAATTGGGCCGCTGCCTCAGCTCCCCTGCCCAGAAACCCTCATCCGTGCCTTTGTTACCTCCAGACTTGACTATTCCAACGCACTCCTGGCTGGCCTCCCACATACTACCCGACATAAACTAGAGGTGATCCAAAACTTGGCTGCCCGTGTCCTAACTCACACCGAGTCCCGTTCACCCATCACTCCCTGTGCTCACTGCCCCGTGTCCTAACTCACACCGAGTCCCATTCACCCATCACTCCCTGTGCTCACTGCCCCGTGTCCTAACTCACACCAAGTCCCACTCACCCATCACCCACTGCGATCACTGCCCCATGACCTAACTCGCACTGAGTCCCGCTCACCCATCACTCCCTGTGCTCACTGCCCTGTGTCCTAAGTTGCACCAAGTCCCGCTCATCCATCACCCCCTGTGCTCGTTGACCTACATTGGCTCCCGGTTAAGCAACGCCTCGATTTCAAAATTCTCATCCTTGTTTTCAAATCCCTCTATGACTTTGCCCCTCCCTATCTCTGTAACGACCTCCAGCCCACGACCCTCCGATATATCTGCGCTCCTCTAATTCTGCCCTCATAATCGTTCAACCATCGGTGGCCGTGCCTTCTGGTGCCTGGGCCCCAAGCTCTGGAACTCCCTCCCTAAACCTCTCCCCCTCTCTACCTCTCTTTCCTCCTTTAAGATGTTCCTTAAAACTGACCTCTTTGACCAAGCTTTTGACCATCTGCCCTAATTTCTCCTGATGAGACTCAGTGTCAAAGTTCATTTTGTAACGCTCCTGTGAAGCGCCTTGGGATGTTTTACTGTGTTAAAGTCGCTATATAAATACAAGTTATTGTTGTTGTGTCTTCTTCTTCCATAAGGTCGTAACAAATCAAATCAAAGGTCAGTATCCCAGTTTGATATCCAGGCCCAATCTCCCGGGGTAACAGCGTGGGTATCCCGCAGGCTGCCTGTGAATTCCCTCTGAGGGCAGTGCTCGATGATGTGCTCCAGGGTCTGATTAGCAGCTCCACAGGCACATGATGGGGCTGCTTCAATCTTCCACAATTGTTGTTGTGTTATAGAAACATTCAGAGCAGCATGGTTTGTTTCTGTCCTGTAAGTACACTGTAATACTAATTTGTAAAACTCTCGCCTCTGATTCAGAAGGTTATGGGTCCAAGTCCCACTCCAGCGACTCGAATGCAAAAAACCTAGGCTGACACTCTGAATAGAACATAGGCACATACAAGGGGTCCTTCTGTCCAGTCCCAGTGCCTGGGGAATATCTGGGTAGACTTTCCTGGTCCTGTGACTGGGCATAATGAGCACAGAAATCTAGGCTGACACTCCCAGTGCAGAGCTGAGGGAGTGCTGCACTGTCGGGGGTGCCGGCTTTCAGATGAGACGTTAAACTGAGGCCCTGTCTGCTCTCTCAGGTGGATGGAAAAGATGCCGTGGTACTATTTTGAAGAAGAGCAGGGGGAGTTATCCCTCAATCAACATCACTAAAACAGATTATCTGGCTTATTATGTTGCTGTTTGTGGGAGCTTGCTGTGCGCAAATTGGCTGCCGTGTTTCCTACATTACAACAGTGACTACACTCCAAAAAGTACTTCAAAGTGCTTTGGGAAGTCATGAAAGACGCTATATAAATGCAAGTCTTTCTTTTTCACCAGGTCAGGGTGTCCTAAAGCGCTTTACAGCCACTGAAGCACTTTTGTAGTGTAGTCACTGTTATAATGCAGGAAATTGCACCAAGGCTAAGCCTAAATTCTAGACTGGAATTTCACAGACATCAGTAAGTTGGTGTAAAAAAATAGCTGATAATTGAAATATTGCCCGTGGGATCCTTATCTGTAAAAGACTGATTAAATCTCATTCTGATGTTGCACATTTATTTTCCATCTGCTTTTGCTGACAGTTAACTGATACAAGAAGAATATTTCTTGCCAGCTTCTTGTATCAGATAACTGTCGACCAGCAGACTGTCCCATGCCAGCGATGTGCGAAAGTGAGTAGTGACTCCATCACGCTTCAGCAGTGTAGAAACATAGAAACATAGAAAATAGGTGCAGGAGTAGGCCATTTGGCCCTTCTAGCCTGCACCGCCATTTAATAAGATCATGGCTGATCATTCACCTCAGTACCCCTTTCCTGCTTTCTCTCCATACCCCTTGATCCCTTTAGCCGTAAGGGCCATATCTAACTCCCTCTTGAATATATCCAATGGACAGGCATCAACAACTCTCTGCGGTAGGGAATTCCACAAGTTAACAACTCTTGAGTGAAGAAATTTCTCCTCATCTCAGTCCTAAATGGCTTACCCCTTATCCTTAGACTATGTCCCCTGGTTCTGAACTTCCCCAACATCGGGAACATTATTGCTGCATCTAACCTGTCCAGTCCCGTCAGAATTTTATATGTTTCTATGAGATCCCCTCTCATCCTTCTAAACTCCAGTGAATAGAGGCACAGTCGATCCAGTCTCTCCTCATATGTCAGTCCTGCCATACCGGGAATCAGTCTGGTGAATGTTCGCTGCACTCCCTCCATAGCAAGAACGTCCTTCCTCAAATTAGGAGACCAAAACTGAACACAATATTCCAGGTGAGGCCTCACTAAGGCCCCGCACAACTGTAGTAAGACCTCCCTGCTCCTATATTTAAATCCCCTAGCTATGAAGGCCAACATACCATTTGCCTTCTTCACCGCCTGCTTTACCTGCATGCCAACTTTCAATGACACCCAGGTCTCGTTGCACCTCCCCTTTTCCTAATCTGCTGCCATTCAGGTAATATTCTGCCCTCGTGTTTTTGCCACCAAAGTGGATAACCTCACTTTTATCCACATTATACTGCATCTGCCACTCATTTGCCCACTCACCTAACCTGTCCAAGTCACCCTGCAGCCTTTTAGCGTCCTCCTCACAGCTCACACCGCCACCCAGCTTAGTGTCATCTGCAAACATGGAGATATTACACTCAATTCCCTCATCCAAATCATTGATATATATTGTAAATAGCTGGGGTCCCAGCACTGAGCCCTGCGGCACCCCACTAGTCACTTCCTGCCATTCTGAAAAGGACCTGTTTATCCCGACTCTCTGCTTCCTGTCTGCCAACCGGTTCTCTATCCATGTCAGTACATTACCCCCAATACCATGTGCTTTAATTTTGCACACCAATCTCTTGTGTGGGACCCTGTCAAAAGCCTTTTGAAAGTCCAAATACACCACATCCACTGGTTCTCCCTTGTCCACTCTACCAGTTACATCCTCAAAAAATTCGAGGAGATTTGTCAAGCAGGATTTCCCTTTCATAAATCCATGCTGACTTGGACCGATCCCGTCACTGCTTTCCAAATGTGTTGCTATTTCATCTTTAATAATTGATTCCAACATTTTCCCCACTACTGATGTCAGGCTAACCGGTCTATAATTACCCACCTTCTCGCTCCCTCCCTTCTTAAAAAGTGGAGTTACATTAGCTACCCTCCTGTCCATAGGAACTGATCCAGAGTCGATAGACTGTTGGAAAATGATCACCAATGTATCCACTATTTCTAGGGCTACTTCCTGAAGTACTCTGGGATGCAGACTATCAGGCCCCGGGGATTTATCGGCCTTCAATCCCATCAATTTCCCAAACACAATTTACCGCCTAATAAGGATATCCTTCAGTTCCTCCTTCTCACTAGACCCTCGGTCCATTAGTATTTCCGGAAGGTTATTTGTGTCTACGTTCGTGAAGATAGAACCAAAGTATTTGTTTAACTGGTCCGCCATTTCTTTGTTCCCCATTATAAATTCACCTGAATCTGACTGCAAGGGACCTACATTTGTCTTCACTAATCTTTTTCTCTTCACATATCTATAAAAGCTTTTGCAGTCAATTTTTATGCTCCCAGCAAGCTTCCTCTCATACTCTATTTCCCCCCTCCTAATTAAACCCTTTGTCCTCCTCTGCTGTATTATAAAATTCTCCCAGTCCTCAGGTTTCCTGCTTTTTCTGGCCAATTTATATGCCTCTTCCTTGGATTTAACACTATCCTTAATTTCCCTTGTTAGCCACGGTTGAGCCACCTTCCCCGTTTTATTTTTACTCCAGACAGGGATGTACAATTGTTGAAGTTCATCCATGTGATCTTTAAATGTTTGCCATTGCCTATCCACCGTCAACCCTTTAAGTATCACTCGCTAGTCTATTCTAGCCAATTCACATCTCATAGCATCGAAGTTACCTTTCCTTAAGTTCAGGACCCTAGTCTCTGAATTAACTGTGTCACTCTCCATCTTATTAAAGAATTCTACCATATTATGGTCACTCTTCCCCAAGGGGCCTCGCACAACAAGATTGCTAATTAGTCCCTTCTCATTACACATCACCCAGTCTAGGATGGCTAGCTCTCTAGTTGGTTCCTCGACACCCAGAAAACCAACCCTAATACACTCCAGGAAATCCTCCTCCACTGCATTGCTACCAGTTTGGTTAGCCCAATCAATATGTAGATTAAAGTCACCCATAATAACTGCTGTACCTTTATTGCACGCATCCCTAATTTCTTGTTTGATGTTGTCCTCAACCACACTACTACTGTTTGGTGGTCTGTACACAACTCCCACTAGTGTTTTCTGCCCTTTGGTATTCCGCAGCTCCACCCATACCGATTCCACATCATCCAGGCTAATGTCCCTCCTTACTATTGCATTAATTTCCTCTTTAACCAGCAATGCTCCCCCGCCTCCTTTGTAGGCAGGGCCCGCACTGGAAAGAATGCAAGGAATGTGTTGCAACTCACGATGGGGCTGCTTAACAGACATGTTCCCTCGACTGTAGCTCCGGAATTGATAGGATCGATGTTACAGGGACATTAGGAAACAGGAGTAGGCCATTCAGCCCCTCGGGACTTCAGCCCAAAGAAATCTAGGCTGACACTCCCAGTGCAGTGCTGAGGGAGTGCTGCACTGTCGGATTAGACATTAAAACTGAGTTCTGGCCTTTCAGGTGGATGTAAAAGATCCCATGGCACTATTTTGAAGAAGAGCAGGGGAGTTATCCCCAGTGTTCTGGCCAATATTTATCCCTCAATCAACATCACCAAAACAGATTATCAGGTCATTATCACATCGCTGTTTGTGGGAGCTTGCTGTGCGCAAATTGGTTGCTGCATTTCCCACGTTACAACAGTGACTACACTCCAAAATAATTTCATTGGCTGTATAGCTCTTTGAGACAACCGGTGGTCATGAAAGGTCGCAGCCAGGGGCCATGGGGCAGCACGAGCCAGCCCACACTGTGATACGTGCGCGTACAGGGTTCGTGCAGCAGAGCTGGTCTCCAGTCATCTTGGGTAATCCTTGCGATGGGAACAAGACCTAGCTCTGTCAAGCCCGTGTGGTGACTGGTGTGCAACGGTCACCATAGGTTAAAAAAATCCACGCACAGGCAACTTCCATCCTTCAACATGTAGTTCGAGTCCTTCATTGAAACACGTGTGAACTCATCCTTTTTTGGCGTGGAAGCAAGTTATCCTCATTTCGAGGGACCGCCGATGATAATGGTCATGAAAGGCGTTATATAAATGCAAGTCTTTCTTTCTTTTTCTTTTTTCGGGCCTGCTTCGCCATCCAATGAGATCACAGCTGATCTGTACCTCAACTCCATTTACCCGCCTTTGAAACATAGAAACATAGAAAATAGGTGCAGGAGTAGACCATTCGGCCCTTCGAGCCTGCACCGCCATTCAATATGATCATGGCTGATCATTCCCTCAGTACCCCATTCCTGCTTTCTCTCCATACCCCCTGATCCTGTTAGCCATAAGGGCCACATTTAACTCCCGTTTGAATATATCTAATGAACTGGCCTCAACAACTTCCTGTGGTAGATAATTCCACAGGTTCACCACTCTCTGGGTGAAGAAGTTTCTCCTCATCTCGGTCCTAAATGGCTTACCCCTTATCCTTAGACTGTGACCCCTGGTTCTGGACTTCCCCAACATCAGGAACATTCTTCCTGCATCGCACCTGTCCAATCCGATCAGAATTTTAAATGTTTCTTTGAGATTCCCTTTCATTCTTCTAAATTCCACTGAATATAAGCTTAGTCGATCCAGTCTTTCTTCATGTGTCAGTCCTGCCGTCACGGGAATCACTCTGGTGAACCTTCGCTGCACTCTCTCAATAGCAAGAATGTCCTTCCTCAGATTAGGAGACCAAAACTATACACAATATTCAAGGTGTGGCCTCAACAAGGCCCTGCAGTAAGACTTCCCTGCTCCTATACTCAAATCCTTTCGCTGTGAAGGCCAACATGCCATTTGCCTTCTTCACTGCCTGCTGTACCTGCATACCAACTTTCATAGAAACATAGAAAATAGGTGCAGGAGTAGGCCATTCGGCCCTTCGAGCCTGCACCACCATTCAATAAGATCATGGCTGATCATTCCCTCAGTACCCCTTTCCTGCTTTCTCTCCATATCCCTTAATCCCCTTAGCCGTAAGGGCCATATCTAACCCCCTCTTGAATATATCCAATGAACTGGCATCAACAACTCTCTGCGGTAGGTAATTTCACAGGTTAACAACTCTCTGAGTGAAGAAGTTTCTCCTCATCTCAGTCTTAAATGGCCTATCGCTTATTCTAAGACTGTGTCGCCTGGTTCTGGACTTCCCCAACATCGGGAACATTCCTCCCGCATCTAACCTGTCCTGTCCTGTCAGAATCTTGTATGTTTCTATGAGATCCCCTCTCATCCTTCTAAACTCCAATGTATAAAGGCCCAGTTGATCCAGTCTCGCCTCATATGTCAGTCCAGCCATCCTGGGAATCAGTCTGGTGAACCTTTGCTGCACTCCCTCAATAGCAAGAACATCCTTCCTCAGATTAGGAGACCAAAACTGAACACAATATTCCAAGTGAGGCCTCAACAAGGCCCTGTACAACTGCAGTTAAGACCTCCCTGCTCCTATATCAAATCCCCTAGCTATGAAGGCCAACATACCATTTGCCTTCTTCACCGCCTGCTGTACCTGCATGCCAACTTTCAATGACTGATGAACCATGACACCCAGGTCTTGTTGCACTTCCTCTTTTCCTAATCTGCCGCCATTCAGATAATATTCTGTCTTCGCGTTTTTGCCCCCAAAGTGGATAACCCCACATTTATCCACATTATACTGCATCTGCCATGCATGTGCCCACTCACCTAACCTGTACAAGTCACCCTGCAGCCTCTCAGCATCCCCCTCACAGCTCACACCGCCACCCAGTTTAGTGTCATCTGCAAACTTGCAGATATTACACTCAATTCCTTCATCTAAATCATTGATGTATATTGTAAATAGCTGGGGTCCCAGCACTGAGCCCTGCAGCACTCCACTAGTCACTGCCTGCCATTCTGAAAAGGACCCGTTTATCCCAACTCTCTGATTCCTGTCTGCCAACCAGTTCTCTATCCACGTCAGTACATTACTCCCAATACCATGTGTTTTAATTTTGCACACCATCTCTTGTGCAGGACCTTGTCAAAAGCTTTTTGAAAGTCCAAATACACCACATCCACCGGTTCTCCCATGTCCATTCTACAAGTTCCATCCTCACAAAATTCCAGATTTATCAAGCATGATTTCCCTTTCATAAATCCATGCTGACCTGGAACGATCCTGTCACTGCTTTCCAAATGCACTGCTATTTCATCCCTAATAATTGATTACAACATTTTCCCACTACTGATGTCAGGCTAACCGGTCTATAATTACCCACTTTCTCTCTCCCTCCCTTTTTTAAAAGTGGTGTTACATTAGCTACCCTCCAGTCCATAGGAACTGATCCAGATTCGATAGACTGTTGGAAAATGATCACCAATGTATCCACTATTTCTCGGGCCACTTCCTTAAGTACTCTGGGATGCAGACTATCAGGCCCCGGGGATTTATCGGCCTTCAATCCCCTAACACAATTTCCCTAACACAATTTCCCACCTAATAAGGATATCCTTCAGTTCCTCCTTCTCACTAGACGCTCGGTCCCCTAGTACTTCCGGAAGGTTATTTGTGTCTTCCTTCATGAAGACAGAACCAAAGTATTTGTGCAATTAGTCTGCCATTTCTTTGTTTCCCATTATAATTTCAATGACTGATGTACCATGACACCCAGGTCTCGTTGCACCTCCCCTTTTCCTAATCTGTCACCATTCAGGTAATATTCTGCCTTCCTGTTTTTGTCACCAAAGTGAATAACCTCACATTTAGCTACATTATACTGTATCTGCCATGCATTTGCCCACTCACCTAACCTGTCCAAGTCACTCTGCAGCCTCTTAGCATCCTCCTCACAGCTCACACTGCCACCCAGCTTAGTGTCATCTGCAAACTTGTAGATATTACATTCAATTCCTTTGTCCAAATCATTAATCTATACAGTACATAGCTGGGGTTCCAGCACTGAGCCCTGCGGTACCCCACTAGTCACTGCCTGCCATTCTGAAAAGGACCCGTTTATTCCCACTCTTTGCTCCCTGTCTGCCAACCAGTTCTCTATCCACGTCAATACATTACCCCCAATACCATGTGCTTTCATTTTGCACAATAATCTCTTGTGTGGAACCTTTTCAAAAGCCTTTTGAAAGTCCAAATATACCACATCCACTGGTACTCCCTTGCCCACTCTACTGGTTCCTCAAAAAATTCTAGAAATTTGTCAAGCATGATTTCCCTTTCATAAAACCATGCTGACTTGGACCGATCCTGTCACTGCTTTCCAAATGTGCTGTGATTAAATCTTTAATAATTGATTCCAACATTTTCCTCACTACCGATGTCAGGCTAACCAGTCTATAATTCTCTGTTTTCTCTCTCCCTCCTTTTTTAAAAAATGGGGTTACATTAGCTACCCTCCAATCCATAGGAACTGATCCAGAGTCGATAGAATGTTGGAAAATGACCACCAATGCATCCACTATTTCTAGGGCCACTTCCTTAAGTATTCTGGGATGCAGACAATCAGGCCCTGGGGATTTATCGGCCTTCAGTCCCATCAATTTCCCTAACACAATTTCCCGCCTAATAAGGATTTCCTTCAGTTCCTCCTTCTCACTAGACCCTCGGTTCCCTAGTATTTCCAGAAGGTTATTTGTGTCTTCCTTAGTAAACCAAAGTTCAATTGGTCTGCCATTTCTTTGTTCCCCATTATAAATTTACCTGATTCTGACTGCAAGGGACCTACATTTGTCTTCACTAATCTTTTTCTCTTCACATATCTATAGAAGCTTTTGCAATCAGTTTTTATGTTTCCAGCAAGCATACTCTCATCCTTTATTTTCCCCCTCCAAATTAAACCCTTAGTTCTCCTCTGCTGAATTCTAAATTTCTCCCAGTTCTCAGGTTTGCTGCTTTTTCTGGCCAATTTATATGCCTCTTCCTTGGATTTAACACTATCCCTAATTTCCCTTGTTAGCCACGGTTGAGCCACCTTCCCTGTTTTATTTTTACACCAGACAGGGATGTACAATTGTTGAAGTTCATCCATGAGATCTTTAAATGTCTGCATTGCCTAACCACCATCAACCCTTAAAGTATCATTCTCCAGTCTATCCTAGCCAATTCACATCTCATACCATTGAAGTTACTTTTCTTTAAGTTCAGGACCCTAGTCTCTGAATTAACTTTGTCACTCTCCATCTTATTAAAGAATTCTATCATATTATGGTCACTCATCCCCAAGGGGCCTCGCACAACAAGATTGCTAATTAGTCCTTTCTCATTACACAACACCCAGTCGAGGATGGCCAGCCCTCTAGTTGGTTCATAGAAACATAGAAAATAGGTGCAGGAGTAGGCCATTCGGCCCTTTGAGCCGTCACCGTCATTCAATGAGTTCATGGCTGAACATGCAACTTCAGTACCCCATTCCTGCTTTCTCACCATACCCCTTGATCCCCCTAGTAGTAAGGACTACATCTAACTCCTTTTTGAATATATTTAGTGAATTGGCCTCAACAACTTTCTGTGGTAGAGAATTCCACAGGTTCACCACTCTCTGGGTGAAGAAGTTTCTCCTCATCTCGGTCCTAAATGGCTTACCCCTTATCCTTAGACTGTGACCCCTGGTTCTGGACTTCCCCAACATTGGGAACATTCTTCCTGCATCTACCTGTCTAAACCCGTCAGAATTTTAAAAGTTTCTATGAGATCCCCTCTTATTCTTCTGAACTCCAGTGAATACAAGCCCAGTTGATCCAGTCTTTCTTCATATGTCAGTCCCGCCATCCCGGGAATCAGTCTGGTGAACCTTTGCTGCACTCCCTCAATAGCAAGAATGTCCTTCCTCAAGTTAGGAGACCAAAACTGTACACAATACTCCAGGTGTGGCCTCACCAAGGCCCTGTACAACTGTAGTAACACCTCCCTGCCCCTGTACTCAAATCCTCTCGCTATGAAGGCCAACATGCCATTTGCCTTCTTAACCGCCTGCTGTACCTGCATGCCAACCTTCAATAACTGATGTACCATGACACCCAGATCTCGTTGCACCTCCCCTTTTCCTAATCTGTCACCATTCAGATAATAGTCTGTCTCTCTGTTTAACCTCTCATTTATCCACATTATACTTCATCTGCCATGCATTTGCCCACTCACCTAACCTATCCAAGTCACTCTGCAGCCTCATAGCATCCTCCTCGCAGCTCACACTGCCACCCAACTTAGTGTCATCCGCAAATTTGGAGATACTACATTTAATCCCCTCATCTAAATCATTAATGTACAATGTAAACAGCTGGGGCCCCAGCACAGAACCTTGCGGTACCCCACTAGTCACTGCCTGCCATTCTGAAAAGTCCCCATTTACTCCTACTCTTTGCTTCCTGTCTGACAACCAGTTCTCAATCCACATCAGCACACTACCCCCAATTCTATGTGCTTTAACTTTGCACATTAATCTCTTGTGTGGGACCTTGTCGAAAGCCTTCTGAAAGTCCAAATATACCACATCAACTGGTTCTCCCTTGTCCACTCTACTGGAAACATCCTCAAAAAATTCCAGAAGATTTGTCAAGTATGATTTCCCTTTCACAAATCCATGCCCGACTTGGACCTATCATGTCACCTCTTTCCATATTGATCTAGAAAACCTCCCTTATACACTCCAGGAAATCCTCCTCCACCGTATTGCTACCAGTTTGGTTATCCCAATCTAAATGTCGATTAAAGTCGCCCATGATAACTGCTGTACCTTTATTGCACGCATTCCTAATTTCCTGTTTGATGCTGCCCCCAACCTCACTAGTAGTGTTTGGTGGTCTGTACACAACTCCCACTAGCATTTTCTGCCCTTTGGTGTTCCGCCACTCTATCCATATAGATTCCACATCATCCAAGCTAATGTCCTTTCTTACTATTGCATTAATCTCCTCTTTAACCAGCAACGCTACCCCACCTCCTTTTCCTTTCTGTCTATCCTTTCTAAATATTGAATACCCCTGGATGTTGAGTTCTCAGCTTTGGTCTCCCTGGAGCATGTCTCCGTAATCTCAATTACATCATATCCGTTAACAGCTTTCAGGCTTGTTTTTTAACATTCTTTTTCCTTTTAGAATTATGTTGTAATGTGGCCCTTTTTGCTTTTTGCCTTTGGTTTCTCTGCCCTCCACTTTTCCTTATCTCCTTTCTACCTTTTGCTTCTTCCCCCATTTTACTTCCCTCTGTCTCCCTGCATAGATTCCCATCCCCCTGCCATATTAGTTTAAACCCTCCCCAACAGCACTAGCAAAGACTCCCCCTGGGACATCAGGTCTGGTCCTTTCCAGGTGCAGACCGTCCGGTTTGTACTGGTCCCACTTCCCCCAGAACTGGTTCCAATGTCCCAGAAATTTGAATCCCTCCCTCTTGCACCATTCCTCAAGCCACGTATTCATCTTAACTATCCTGCTGTTTCTACTCTGACTAGCACGTGGCACTGGTAGCAATCCTGAGATTACTACCTTTGAGGTCCTACTTTTTAATTTAACACCTAGCTCCCTAAATTCAGCTTGTAGGACCTCATCCCATTTTTTACCTATATCGTTGGTACCTATATGCACCACGACAACTGGCAGTTCACCCTCCCCTTCCAGAATGTCCTGCAGCTGCTCCGAGACATCCTTGACCCTTGCACCAGGGAGACAACATATCATCCTGCTGTCTCGATTGCGGCCGCAGAAACACCTATCTACTCCCCTTACAATAGAATCCCCTACCACTATAGCTCTCCCACTCTTTTTCCTGCCCTCCTGTGCAGCAGAGCCACCCACAGTGCCATTAACTTGGCTGCTGCTGCCCTCCCCTGATGAGCCATCTCCCCCAACAGCGTCCAAAGCGGTATATCTGTTTTGGAGGGAGATGACCACAGGGGACTCCTGCACTACCTTCCTACTCCTGCTCTGCCTGATGGTCACCCATCTCCTATCTGCCTTTGTAACCTTTACCTACGGTGTGACCAACTCACAAAATGTGCTATTCATGACATCCTCAGCATCGCGGATGCTCCAGAGTAAATCCATGTGCAACTCCAGTGCCACAATTCAATTTTCTTTTCAAAAGGGGGCGTTACCAGCCACTTGTGCTTGCTTTGCAATTTTAGGCAGCGTTACTCCAAACTAACTTAGAACGGAGTAAGTGTCGACTTTTGTACGCTCAGAAAAACCTTGCGTACACATTAGAAATTAGGCGCAGGTAGCCAGAGACTGGGGTGGCAGGGGGGGAGGGGGAAGGGAAGTTAGAGGGAAGTTAGGGGATTTTCCAAAACATTAAACACTTCACTTTTAGCAATAAAGAGCCATCATCAATAATAAATTGTAAATAAATCAATAAATTAACCAATAAATCAATCAATAAATAAAAAATAAAATTGAAAAAAACTAAAAAATCAATCAATAAATCAATAACTGAAAAATTTAAAGTTTCTAATCACCTACTGCAGCACCTATCCATTCGGGAGCACTGGGAGCCCTCTAACAGCATACGCAGCCCTGCCGCCATGAGGTGTTTGGGCGGGTCGGCGAGGAGGCCTCGAGGTAAGGGCAGTGGCAACGAGGCGAGGCGAGGGACGGTGAGGCAGGCAGGCCACTCGGCCCAGGATAGGTGCAGCGAACATCACGACGTCCCTTCGGCCAGAGATACAGTCGCCCGGAGTCAGGATCCGCTGGGAGGGCCAGGAGCTACTGCGCACACACGCAGACTCCACTGCGCACACACGCAGACTCCACTGCGCACACACGCAGACTCCACTGCGCACACACGCAGACTCCACTGCGCACACACACAGCTGCCGACACTGTTTTCGGCGCAGGGCTGTAGCTCCGCCCCCGGTTGCTTGTGTTGCGCCGCGCTGACTGCTGAACACGGAGAATTGCGAGGTAAGTTTTAGGCACGCTTTTAATTCTACAAAATAGGCGGGCCTCTCGGAGGTGCACCATTCTGCGGGACAGACAAAACTTGGGCCCGATAAGTTAGACGTATAGAAGATGTTTCCACTTGTGGGCAAGAACAGAACTAGGGGCTGTAAATATAAATCCAATGGGGAATTCAGGAGAAGATCAGAGAGTGGTTAGAATGTGGAACTCGTTGCCACAAGGAGTAGTTGAGGCGACTATCATAGATGCATTTAAGGGGAAGCTCAATAAACACAAGAGAAAAAAGATTAAGGGTGATATGGTGATGGGGAGCGATGAAGAGGGGTGGGAGGGGGCTGGTGTGGAGCATAACCCCCGGCACGGACCCACTGGGCGGAAGGGCCTGTTTCTGTGCTGTCAGTTCAATGTTATGAATGGCCGGAAGAAGGAGACGTTTACTCTCGTCCTGTCGACCGTGTGATGTTGAAGACCCGCCATTTCCCTGTGAGGTTGACGTGTCCCGAGGTCTTCTCTTGTTCTCCCACTTGTCAGGCTCTGTGGAAAATGTGATGACAGGTTCAGGGCCCTGCGTAAAGTCTGCTCCGCTCTGTTAATGTTATGGTAATTCAACTTGTTCTGGAACATCTGCAATGTTATGGGAATGATAGAAGTGTTTAAAATTCTGAGAGGATGGGACAGGGCAGATGGAAACAGAGTGTTTCCAGTAGCGAGGGGAATTGGATCGAGAGGCCATTTCACAAGATTAAACGGAAGAGATTTAGGAGAGAGAGCAAGAGAAATAAATAAAGACTTGCATTTCTATAGCGCCTTTCACAACCACCAGATGTCCCAAAGCGCTTTACAGCCAAGGCAGTACGTTTCACACATTACAACAGTAGTCACAGCAAGCTCCCACACACAGCGATGTGATAATGACCAGATAATCTGTTTTAGTGATGTTGATTGAGGGATAAATATTGGCCCCAGGACACCGGGGATAACTTTCCTGCTCGTCTTCAAAATAGTGCCGTGGGATCTTTTACATCCACCTGAGGGGGCAGACGGGGCCTCGGTTTAACGTCTCATCTGAAAGACGGCACCTCCGACAGTGCAGCTCTCCACTGAAGTGCCAGCCTAGAATTTTATGCTTAATCTCTTGACGATGGCTTGACCCACAACCTTCTGACCCAGACCAGGTTCAGCGGCCCGAGATAAAACCATGGACTTTAGATCTTCAGTCTAAGGGTGTCCCAACCAGGCTACCATTGCAGATCCTGGGGAGCTTTGGATCTGGTGAATTATTTCACCAAAACAAACGGTTGAGCCACTACCTAAAGATTCTCACCTTTGCATTGTGCTCTAGGTCGGCCTGTCGTGTCTCTTGCTCCCAGCCGGTGGACGCTGCTTCTGCATTGGTTGTGAGCTGCGCCTGTGGCCTCTCGTGGCCACCTACAGCCCGAGAGTAAACGGGACCAGGATTCACCCAGGCTGGCTGCTGGTAAGGCCCAGTGCAAACCATTCCCGTTGCACAAGTCCCTCGCATCAGTTCCTGGTGCCTGTTGGCACTGCTCTTGCTGCAATATGAAAACAGCTTTGCACATCACAGTCATTGGAGTTCGTTCTTAGCCACAGAGTCATTGCAGCCAACCTCTGATTAGGCATTTTAGCTTCCCACCAGCGACATCTTAAGAGGGTGCTGATCAGAATTTGAAGCATTTGTTTCAATCACCCCCACCGGCTCATGGCTCAGTGGGAAGGCTGTAGGTTCAAGCCCCACTTTAGCACAAATTCTAGGCCGCACTGTCGGAGGTGCCATCTTTCAGATAAGCTGTTAAATCAAGGTCCTGTCTTCTTTCTCAGGTGGACATAAAAGATCCCATGGCACTATTTAGAAGAAAAGCAGGGGGATTGTCCCCGGTGTCCTGGCCAATATTTATTCCTCCATCACCAAAAACAGATGATCTGGTCATTATCACATTGCTGTTTGTGGGAGCTTGCTGTGCGCAAATTGGTTGCCGCGTTTCCCACATTACAATAATGAATACATTTAAATATTACTTAATTGGTTGTAAAGCACTTTGGGACGCCCTGAGGTCATGAAAGGCGCTATATAAATGCAAGTTCTTTCGTTCTTTCACGGTACCTTAATGCCGGCAAGTCAAAACATTACCCCTTCCCCTTTTATGCCTCAGTTATCACAAATTACATCTTCTGTAATCTTTTACAATCAGTATCCTTTGGTATCTATGGATTCAAGGTTGTCCAAAGTCTCGCTTTTATCTCCACGGAACAATAAGGAAATACTTTCTGCTGATTGATCCTGCTGTGAAAAATCTTCAAACGGGATATTTTTATTTCCCTTAATGCCGGAAAACAATGGCAGGGCTGGAGTTTTGGGAGTCTGAATATGGAAGGAAAAGCAAGGCCAGACACACAATTCAGAGGAGCTGTGAAAATTGGAGGAAGTGAGGCGTTGGCTTTGGCAGGAGAACATCGCCCCTCTCATCACTTGGCCTCTCTGCTGCCAGAGAATGATTGTAGCCAATACTTGGGTCACGAAATTTCATTTCGTCTGGTTCCTTAAGTCTATTAACTAAGAGTATAAATCTGCTATCAACTCAAAGAAAATTGCATTCATGCCAAAACATGTTCGAGGCTGTTTTATTGCACTTACTTCCATGTTACAGGCCGCGTTAGTGAATTGAGGAGGATTTACTATGATTGAAAGGCTGCACTGGAGGGAGCAGCATGCAGCAGTGTGGTCCCGGCCTGCAAGACCATCAGCAGGCCGGGGCCATCAGAGGGAGCAGCGTGTGGTGGCATACCACTGCAGGAGGGCGATGGCTGTGAAGCCAGGTCGCTGATTACAGTGTGGGCAGGTACAGCAGGAGGGGCGAAGGAGCAGCAAGAGTTTGTCGAAGGAAGTGATCGGGGCCCAGGAGAGGCGTCAGTTCGGGGCCCAGGAGAGGCGAGGGCCCAGGGGCAGCACGGGCCCAGCCCACACTGTGCGATATGTGTGCGCACTAGGTCCATGCAGCAGAGCAGGTCTCCAATCGTCCTGGTTAACCCTTGCCACTGGACCAAGACCTCGCTCTGTCAAGCCCGTGTGGTGGCTGGTGTGCAACGGTCACCAATTGTTAAAAAAAAATCCACGCACAGGCATCTTCCACCCTTGGGATGTAGTTCAGGATCCGGAATATTAGGTCCTTCATTGAAACACCTGGGAACTCATCCCTTTTTGGCATGGAAGCAAGTCATCCTCACTTACCTTGACTCATTTCTGTATCACTGCAGTGAGCTCAGCCAGCGTTTTCCCAGTCACCTTTCATGGAGAACTTTAAAAAAATATATATTTCTAACATTCAAGATTTTCTTTTGACACGACTGTTAAATTCCTCAAGTTCACTTTTAAGGACACAAGTCACGATTGGCACTGCAGCCAATCCAAACGAATACGTATCGCCCTCGTACCAAATTCCTATCTGAGCTATTCGAATACTGACAATGAAATATTCCAGCGAGGAATTGGGTACGAGCGAATTAAGTCAAGAGCAGCATAACTTCTGCCGTTTAGTTCCAACTTTATAAATCTTTTTGCATTGTGACCCACAGTTGGGCATAAATATCTGGCTGAACACATTGAGCTCCTTGTTCGCACGTAACAGAGGACACAGATTTGGAGGCGATGGGGAGAATTTTTTTTTACGCAGCGAGTTGTTGTGATCGGGAATGCGGTGGGAGCAACTTTCAAAAAGGAATTGGGTAAAGACTTGAAAAGGAAAGATTTGCAAGGCTATGGGGATAAGGGCAGGGAACTAGGTCTAACTGGATCGCTCTTTCAGAGAGCCGGCACAGGCACGATGGGCCGAATGGTCTCTTTCTGTGCTGTGTGATTCCCCGGGGTTGCTCATGGGACGCAAACGGTTTTACACCGGGGTGCAGCGCCGCTGACCGCTCCCGCTAAATTCCGCAGACGTTTAGCGCCAGCAGTAACTGGTAGCGCCCTGCTCCGCTGGCGATGACAACGTAATCACCGTGCGCAGTGACCCGTTTTCGACAGGGAGCAAAAATACGAGAGCGTCCCCTGAAACTGTGCCGGGCGATGGGAGCAGCAGGTTCAGGAGGCGAGTTCACTACACAGCCGGCTGCTCGCCGGGCTCGAGTTAAAGGGGACATGGCGTGCGTGGGGAAATAAATCGGTGTAGCACTGCACCCCACTCTCTGTGTTCCGCCCCACTCGTGCCCCAGCAAGGAGGTGGAGCACGTTTTTTTGCGCCCCACTTCCTCGTGGGGGCAATAACCCCAATACCGCGAGCGGGGCAGGGCCACCGCGCCTGGCGCAGAAACTCCCGCCTCACGGCTATTACCGTCCCCAAACGGGACGCGATGCAATTTCCCCCCTCCCCCCCGAAATGTATACTGTAATACACGGAATAACTCACTTTGACAAATTTGTTCTACATTTGCAATAGAAAGGTTAAGAAATCTCGACATGGAGTAAAAAGAAAGACTTGCATTTATATAGCGCCTTTCACATCCACCGAACGTCTCAAATCGCTTTACAACCAATGAAGTACTTTTTGGAGTGAAGTCACTGTTGTAATGTGGGAAACGCGGAGCCAATTTCCGCACAGCAAGCTCCCACACACAGCAATGTGATAATGACCAGATAATCTGTTTTAGTGATGTTGATTGAGGGATAAATATTGGCCCCAGGACACCGGGGTAACTCCCCTGCTCTTCTTCAAAATAGTGCTATTGGATCTTTTACATCCACCTGAGAGAGCAGACAGGACCTCAGTTTAACATCTCATCTGAAAGACAGCCCCTCTGACAGTGCTGCACTCCCTCAGCACTGCACTAGGAGTGTCAAGCCTGGATATTTGTGCTCAAGCCCTTGGAGCGGGACTTGAACCCACAACCTTCTGACTCAGAGGCAAGGGTGCTGCCCACTGAGCCACAGCTGACAAGTCAGCTTGCTGTTATTTTGCGATGAGGTGACAAGAAATGTCATCGACCTGAGACTTGCCTTAGTGTTTTGTACAGAGAGGCGAACTCGAGTATTCCACCAAATCTCGCAACTCGATCAGATCTACCAGAAACATTGTCAGTTGGCCTGAAACAAGATTTTCTTCCTCAGATTTAAAATGACAAGAGTCGCAAGATTATGAGAAATATTTTGCAGACCAGAACTTGGAGGCACTCTCGTTTTAACTGCAGTGGAATGTTCTTAAAAAGCTTTGCAATCTCCCGTGTGCTAATAATGATATAGGAATTCCAGTTGTTGTTACAATTTCAGCTTTTTAATATACTGTGTTTCTCTCTCTCAACGGGTTCACAGCAGTTCCTGCAAAGGGGCCCTGCTCCTTACAATCCAGTACATGTCCTTTCAATTGATAATCTGCCCACTTGACCCTGAGAAAGAAGAAAAGAAAGATTTGCCTTTATATAGCGCCTTTCACAATCTTAGTACGTCCCAAAGCGCTTTACAGTACTTTCTTGGAGTGTAATGTAGGAAATGTGGCAGTGAAGTTGTGCACAGCAAGCTCCCACAAACAGCAATGTGATAATGACCAGATAATCTGTTTTTTTATGTTGATTGAGGGATAAATATTGGCCCCAGGACACCGGGGATAACTCCCTGCTCTTCTTCAAAATAGTGCCATGGGATCTTTTACATCCACCTGAGAGAGCAAACGGGGCCTCGGTTTAACATCTCATCCGAAAGACGGCACCTCCGACAGTGCAGCACTCCCTCAGTACTGCACTGGGAGTGTCAGCCTAGATTTATGTGACTACCAATCATTTGTATTTACAGCTATTACTAGCTTAATGGTAATACCCTTACCTTGGGGTTTATGAATTGTGGGTTCAAACCTCACCTAAGGATGTAAATACATAATCTAAGCTACCAGTATAGATTTCAGAGAGAGTGCTGCATTACCAGATGTGTCCTCTTTCCAGTGAAATTTTAAATCTATTTGATAACGCTCCTGTGAAGCGTCTTGGGACATTTTACTACGTTAAAGGCGCTTATATAAATGCAAGTTGCTGTTGCTGTTGTAAACTGAGGCCTCACCAGCCTGTTCATGCAGCATTTGAAGATGTTCTCCTGATGTCCTTGACCAGCCCGTATCCCTTCACCACTTCGGATTAACTCGTCATTTATCTCATCCATGTAACTATTTGTACTGCACTTTTTTTGACAGACAGGGGACAAGCCCCGCCCCCTCCCAGCCCAAATCATTCCATCCACGTGGTGCCGAGAAGCAGGACCTGAGACTCCAACGCTCTCTCACTTCCCTCCCAGGCCGGTCTGGGGCTGAGTGGGAGAGAGAGACAGACTGCGGGGGAGAGAGAGAGAGAGAGACTGGGGGGAGAGAGAGAGCGAGAGAGAGACTGGGGGGAGAGAGAGAAAGAGAGACTGGGGGGAGAGAGAAAGAGAGAGAGACTGGGGGGAGAGAGAGAGAGAGACTGGGGGGAGAGAGAGAGAGGCTGGGGGGAGAGTCAGAGAGTGTGGGGAGAGAGAGGCTTGGGGGGGGGAGAGAGAGAGAGAGAGAGAGACTGAGGGTGGAGGGGGAGAGAGGCTGGGGGGGAGAGAGAGAGACTGGGGAGAGAGAGAGAGACTGGGTGGGGGAGAGAGAAAGAGACTGGGGGAAGAGAGAGAGTCTGGGGGAAGAGAGAGAGACTGGGGGGAGAAAGAGAGAGAGGCTGGGGGGAGAGTCAGAGAGTGTGGGGAGAGAGAGGCTTGGGGGGGGGGAGAGAGAGAGAGAGAGAGACTGAGGGTGGAGGGGGAAGAGAGGCTGGGGGGGGAGAGAGAGAGACTGGGAGAGAGAGAGAGAGACTGGGTGGGGGAGAGAGAGAGAGACTGGGGGAAGAGAGAGAGTCTGGGGGGAGAGAGAGAGACTGGGGGGAGAAAGAGAGAGAGGCTGGGGGGAGAGTCAGAGAGTGTGGGGAGAGAGAGGCTTGGGGGGGGGGAGAGAGAGAGAGAGAGACTGAGGGTGGAGGGGGAGAGAGGCTGGGGGGGGAGAGAGAGAGACTGGGAGAGAGAGAGAGACTGGGTGGGGGAGAGAGAGAGAGACTGGGGGAAGAGAGAGAGTCTGGGGGAGAGAGAGAGACTGGGGGGAGAAAGAGAGAGAGGCTGGGGGGAGAGAGAGAGGCTGGGGGGAGAGTGAGACACAGGTGGGGGGGTGAAACACAGGTGAGGGGGGGTGGATCGGAGGGGAGAGAGGGAACTCAGGGAAGACGGATCACGTTCCTCCAACCCCCCTACAAGGGATATCGTTGGAGTGGATGATATCCAGAAGTCACGACACTGTCACTATTCACTTCATACCCAATAAATCTGTTAACAATCCGCACACAATGCCCCGTCTATGGTGGGGTGGTGGAAGGGGAAGGATGCACTTGCGCTGGGGTAAGGCACTTTGGCTGGGGAGGGATGTATTTGGACTGGGGGAGACACTTTGGTTGGCCCTTGCTATCTTCTGGGGAGCTCTGTCCTCTGTCGCTTCAGGAAGTCAAAGTGGATCGAGTTACAATTTGCAAAGTCAGTGAGACCTTGGGATGGGCGGTTCCAGTTACACATTCCTGTGAAACTTCAGGGTGTGGCTTATCCTCCAAGGGGACCAATCATTGACAAAGGGTGGAGCATGGTGGCCATTTTGACAGTACAAGTAAGCGCGTCCTTATCTCATACACTGTATTAGGATCTTGCTATGTGCCAATTGGCTGCTGTGATGGGCTGCCTACAAAACAGCAGTGACTGCAAGTGTAATTCATTGTCTGTGAAGCACTTTTGGGACATCGTGAGGATGTGAAAATTGCATAATGCACTAACCATATGCTGTACTATGATAGCATCCTCTTCAGAACTGGTGCAATATCAAACTATGTATAATGTATGCACTGTGAGTATGCTCACAGGTTTGTAGAGTGTTGAGTGCACCAGGGTGTCCCTGGAGATGGAGCACGCGGTGTCCACCGGTACGCTCGCGGCCTTCCGTGAGAGGTGGGCACCGGAGGACTGGAGTGCATCATCACCCCCGGCAACCAAACTTTAATTTGATCTAAGTTTCTGTTAAAGTTTTATTTGGAAATTTGTGGGCTCCAGTGCCCTCGCCAAAAGGGGGCACTTGATTTAAAGTTCTACTTAAAATAGTTGTAGAGTTGTTGTGTTGTTTTATTGAGTCTTGTGAACGTCACGTGACTGGCTTAGCCAGTCACGTGATGTTCACAAGACTCAATAAAACCCCAGCCAGTTGGGTTCGGGGGATCCACGATGGGGCAGGTGGGTGTGAGCCTGATAGATGAACTGGTAATGTGTAGTGCGATTGTTAAACCTTTGCTAATAAACCAACTAGTTCTTAATAGCAATGTGTTCCTATGAATTCTTAAGCAAAGAACCCATGAAGCAAATACATTACTCTATGATCAGATATTTTATTGGCTAAAGCAACTAAGTTTCCATGAAATATGAAGCACAAATGATGAATAGAAGAATCAAAGATGAACTTAATGAGCCACGTTCACAAGGGGTTAAATTAACCTTTTCAATTATTTCCACAAAACCCCTGAAATTAGTTTGTCTACTTTGGTAAACAGTGTCCTTGTTGAAGCACTGTGTGTACGCTCTCTGTCCAACACATTCTTCCTGGTGTCGAGAACTTTGTCAACAGGCAGTCAGCCTTGAGACGGCCTTGATCCGTTTGGTGTCCGGGTTTGAGGTAAGGTGAACATCATCTCGGAACAACTCGGGATGGACAATAAATGAATCCTTGCCAGTGTTGTCCACATCCCAAAACAAATTTTAAAAAGCTTACATCTAATTAATGCGTTCAGCATTAAAAAAAAATCTCAAGGCACTTCATAAATGGAAATCAATAAAGGAATGGACACGGAGTGACAGAGGGAGAGATTAGATGGGGTGACCCGAAGCTTGGCTGACAAGCTTTCATTCTTTTGTATTCATCGAAATCAAACTATCCATTGAATAATTGTTAACTCAGCAGAAATTACACATGATCCAGTCAGCAAGAGCAGGTTATTATCTTAAGCATTTTAATCGCTCCACCTTTGGCAGCCGTGTCTTCAGTTGTCAAGGCCCCAAGCTCTGGACTTCACTCCCTAAGCCTCTTCACCCCGTGACCTCTCTGTCCCACTTCAGAATGTTCCTTAAAACCTATCTCTTTGACCAAGCATTTAGTCATCGACCCCAATATCTCCTTTTGTGACTCGATGTCAGTTTTTGTCTGATTACACTCCTGTGAAGCACCATGGGATGTTTTACTAAGTTAAAGGTGCTATATAAATACAAGTTGTTGTTGTTAAGTCAATATTACAGCATAACCCTCAGCACCATCTCCTGAGTACAACACGGGTTACTGTAGCATAGTGTTACATTACTGAACTAGTAATTCAGAGGCCTGGAGTAATAATCCAGGGATATGGGTTTAAATCTCACCATGGCAGCTGGGGGATTTAAATTCAGTTAATTAAAAGATAAATCTGGAATATAAAGATCGTACAGGTAGTGCGTCCGAAATCTGGAAACGCCTGGGCCGAGGCCGTGCAAGATTTCGGGTATTTCCGGATTTCGGAACGTCATTCCGACATCCCGAATCTGGAAATGCCTGGACCGAGGTAAGGGGGCAGTGGAGGTAAGGGGGAGGGTGGGGCCGGGCGGTGGGGCCGGGCGGTGGAGCCGGGCGGTGGGGCCGGGCGGTGGGGCCGGGCGGGGGAGCAAGGCGCTGGGGGGCAGTGGAGGTAAGGGGGAGGGTGGGCCGGGCGGTGGGACCGGGCGGTGGGGCCGGGCGGGGGAGCCAGGCGCTGGGGGGCAGTGGCGAGCCCAGATTTCGAAACATTTTCCGGATTCCGGGTGACCCCGCCACGGATCGGCCCGGTGTCTGGATTCCGGAACATTCCAAATTTCGGCACTGTGGATTTCGGACGCTCAACCTGTGTCAGTAATGGTGACCTTGAAACTACCGGATTGTCATTAGAAACCCATCTGGGTCACTAATGTCCTTCAGGGAAGGAAACCTGCCGTCCTTACCCGGTCTGGTCTATATGTGACTCCAGACTCACAGACATTGACTCTTAACTACCACTCGGTTGTACCAAACCTGTGACTGTGGGAGCACCTTTACCACACGGACTGCAGCAGTTCAAGAAGGCGTCTCACCACCACCTTCAGGGTGATTAGGGATGCTGGCTTTGCCAGTGACAAATAAATAAGAAATGCATTTACTTCTCTAAACCGCTGTTTAAATTTACACATGTCCTGACATATTGCTAGCTTAGAGTTTGGACAAAGAAGGTCAAGTCAATAGTATCATTATTAATAGAATCTATTACATCACTGCAAACATTTGCGTTTTCAGTAAACCCTTCCCTCTGCACACCCTCGTTTAATTGGCTAGATCTGGGTTCCATTTTAGATTTAATAGCACCATAGCATGAAATATTTTCAACATTTCCAAGTTACCTGATTAGATTACAATAGAATCTGTTGCATGAATCACTCCCATCTGTAATAACCCATATAGACCCACGATACATAAAGTGCCAGTCTCACTCCTGCTCCCGGATATCACTCTCTGAAAGTTGGGCCAGTAATACAGGCAGCAGGCTCCAACATCTGTGAGAAGGCAACAGTTAAGGTCTGTACCTTCCGAGATCTCTGCGCTCCTCCAATTCTGCCTCCTTGAGCATGCTCGTTCTTCATCGCTCCATTATTGGAGGCCGTGCCTTCAGCTATAGAAACATAGAAACATAGAAAATAGGTGCAGGAGTAGACCATTCGGCCCTTCGAGCCTGCACCGCCATTCAATGAGTTCATGGCTGAATATGCAACTTCAGTACCCCATTCCTGCTTTCTCGCCATACCCCTTGATCCCCCTAGTAGTTAGGACTACATCTAACTCCTTTTTGAATATATTTAGTGAATTGGCCTCAACAACTTTCTGTGGTCGAGAATTCCACAGGTTCACCACTCTCTGGGTGAAGAAGTTTCTCCTCATCTCGGTCCGAAATGGCTTACCCCTTATCCTTAGACTGTGACCCCTGGTTCTGGACTTCACCAACATTGGGAACATTCTTCCTGCATCTAACCTGTCGAAACACATCAGAATTTTAAACGTTTCTATGAGATCCCCTCTCATTCTTCTGAACTCCAGTGAATACAAGCCCAGTTGATCCAGTCTTTCTTGATATGTCAGTCCCGCCATCCCGGGAATCAGTCTAGTGAACCTTCGCTGCACTCCCTCAATAGCAAGAATGTCCTTCCTCAAGTTAGGAGACCAAAACTGTACTCCAGGTGTGGCCTCAACAAGGCCCTGTACAACTGTAGTAACACCTCCCTGCTCCTGCACTCAAATCCCCTCGCTAAGAAGGCCCCAAGCTCTGGAATTCCTTCCCGAATCCTTGCCAACTCTCCCTCCTCCTTTAAGATGCTCCTTAAAACCGACCTATTTGACCCAGCTTTTTGTTGATCTGTCCTAATACCTGTTCCTGAGGCCCGGAGTCACATTTGCCTCATTACGCTCCTGTGAAGCACTTTGGGATTTGTTACTACATTAAAGGTGCTATAGAAGGTCTTGTTGTTAAAGTTTGCTTGATGCAGGATGAGTAACTGACATTCATGGATATAAAAGCAATTATTATGCCAGTAGATATTTACATAATCCAGTCATTAAGAGCACATTAGTATCCCTGAGATTTAAGACCCTTCAATTCTGCCGTATTCTATGCAAGAAAAACAGATTTCAAAATATACACCGTATGTTTCAAGTGTGCGCTGAAATGACTATTTCATCCAATGTGTGCATTTAAAGAAGGGTTCCGACCCACAGCATTGGTGTTTTAAAGCCCCACCTATTCCCACCCCCAGAAATAGAATAAGCAGATTAGATTACAGCTCCAAAAGTCACTTCTGGCAACAAGACTAAACTGACTTGCAGTGCAGTGTAAGAGAACACAGGAAGTGGTTTTTAGAATGGAGTTACTGTCGATTCGATGATAAACTTGCCTGTGGTAAATGTTGCATTCTGCCCCCACTTACAGCAGTATCAATCTGTGGCCCGAGGAAGGAACATGCTTATAAAAATAATCAAGGTGTAAATCAAGACATGGACTATTGGGTAAATCACAGGAGGGCGACATGCCTTGCTTACCAGGAGCACATATGTGGAAATGGCCGATGTTCTATCCACAAGCTTCTAATCGTTAAAACGGGCAGTTTTCCCAACATCTGCTTCTGGCAGGCAAAGATCGGAACCCAGAACTTACATTTGTCGTATTTACCTTAATATGTATGCAAATAACCTCCCTTAAGAACAAATCTACATCTTGCGATGCAAATTAAATCACAAATACAGCCTTCTGGCCTCAACATTGAGGTTAACAATTTCAGAGCATAAGCAGCCCTCCCTCCCATTTTGTCTCAGGACAACAGGTCAGGCAGCATCTGTGGAGAGAAACAGAGTTAATGTTTCAGGTCTGAGACCCTTCGTCAGAATGGGAAACGTTCGAGATGTAACGGATTCTTAAGCAGCGGCAGTGAACGGGGGAGGGGAGGAAAGAACAAAAGGGAAGGTCTGTGATAGGGTGCAAGGCAGGAGACATTAGAGAGACAAACGGGATGATGGGCCGATTTGAGATGGTAATGGGACAAGTTGGGAAACAAAAGATCAGTTTAGATCAGGTGTGAATGGGGAATCATCACCACAGACCTGAAACACTAACTCTGTCTCTCTCTCCACAGATGCTGCCTGACCCGCTGAGATTTCCAGCATTTTCTGTTTTTATTTCAGATTTCCAGCGTCTGTAGTATTTTGCTTTTGCTGTACATTCTGTTTGCCTTTTTGTCTGTTTGCCAGAAGTTAATTTACGATGGCAAAGTGCATTTACTTTCGGTGAATCTCTCTGATTCCTGCGAGTTGCTAATGGGAAACTGACTGCAGAAGCAACAATGGATGCACAGTGCACTGACCTAAATAACATCTGAATAATTCTGCCTTACAAAGGCGTGCTTGTCAATACATTCCCAAATTTGGCCAAAGACAGTGTTCACATAAAATTGTGACTACTTTATATTTTGTATTTTCACTTTGTATTTCTCTCCATTTTTCAGCACAAATCTTAAGGTCACAGCATCAGATACAGCCAATACCAGCTACCAATTGCAATATCTTGATTTTATATCTGACTGCATCGGTTTATATCTATATCTTTTGTTTTGAGAGCAGGAGTCATTAATAAGGAACAGTTTTAAAAAGTGCCTAACAAACGAGTCACTCAAAGTAAACTGTGTCTGACAAACTAAACGTTCTGTGTGGTTGCTTTCCGATCCGTACTTGTGACATAAAACTTTCCACAGAACTTTGGCCCTTAAACAAAACAAATATTTGTTATTTTATGAGCTTTAATTGTGTGGAAGGTTATACAACAGAGCTGCTGCAGTGATATCCTCTAAAGGGGTGGTATTCTCCTGGCAATGCAACGTTGCAAGTTGACATGTTACATTTAGCTGTCACATAAGAAAAGGCCATTTGGCCAATCACACCTGTTGTGTCCACAAACTGTGTACAATCTCAGCTATCACAGACTCTTGCTGATTGATTTAATGAGCCTCTTCTATAAGTGTCAGCTGTGGCTCAGTGGGCAGCACACTTGCCTCTGAGTCAGAAGGTCCATGGGTTCAAGTCCCACTCCAGAGACCAGAGCACGAACAATCTAGGCTGACACTCCCAGTGCAGTGCTGAGGGAGCGCTGCACTGTTGGAGGTGCTGTCTTTCAGATGAGACGTTAAACCAAGGCCCCTGACTGCTCTTGCAAATGGATGTAAAAAAAAATCCCATGGTGCTATTTCAAAAAAGAGCAGCGGAGTTATCCCAGGTGCCTTGGCCAATATTTATCCCTCAAAAAACAGATTATCTGGTTACTATCACATTGCTGTTTGTGGGACCTTACTTGTGTGCAAATTGACTGCTGTGTTTCTTACATTGCAACAGTGACTACATTCCAAAAGTGCTTTGAGATGTCTGGTGGTCATGAAAGGTGCTATATAAATCCAAGTCTTTCTTTCTTCTGTCATTTAATCTCTCCTGCCCTCCACCCTAACATAGACCTTTCCTGCCCTGGCTTGGCAAGCTGACCCCTGGTAACACACTGACATGGAGGATGTGACTTCAAACCTGACTCCAGTACATCATCTCAACTGAAACAGCAAAGAAAAACTTACATTTATATAGTGCCTTTCACAACCTCAGGACATCCCAGAGCGCTTTACAGCCAATGAAGTACTTTTGAAGTGTAGTCACTGTTGTAATGTAGGAAACCAATTTGCGCACAGCAAGATCCCACAAACAGCACTGTGATAATTGCCAGATAATTTATTCTAGGTGGTGGTTGAGGGATAAATATTGGCCGGGACACCAGGAAGAACTCCCCTGCTCGTTCTAGAAATAGTGCCGTGGGATCTTTTATGTCTGCCTGAGAGAGCAGACGGGGCCTGGTTTTAACTTTTCATCCAAAAGATGACTATCAACCTAAATTTGAAAGTTAGGTGATGTAATGTATTTACTTCAGGGGTTCTTTGCTTAAGAATTCATAGCAACACATTGCTATTAAAAACTAGTTGGTTTATTAACAAAGGTTTAACAATCACACGACACATTACCAGTTCATCCACCAGGCTCACAACCACCTGCCTGACTGGCTAAGCCACTCCCAACTCAATCGCTCTACAAACCTGTGAGCATCTCCAGCCTTCATCCCTCAGATGAAATGTTAAATTGCTGCCATGTTTTGACATTTTTTTTTAACCTACCTGACCCAGAAGGGATTTTTGATTAATTTAGATTATAGTGGGGGAGGAGCATTGTCAAGGGGAGGAGGTAATTTTAACCTCTGGCAACAGTGTGAAATGGGCAATATTGAATTGGCCACTGGCCATACATCTCTCCCGATTGTCTTCATCAGAAAGGGAAATTGGGAGAGGTTCATAACGGATGGCTCATCCAACATCATCCGTTGTCCACTCTCGTCTAAAGTTCGAATGACCCCCAATCAATGGTGATAAAAACTGGCCATGAAGACCAGCAAACCAGATAATGTAGGTCTGCCTGATGTGGGCGATCTAATCATGTATGTTGGCATTATTGTATGATCAAAATTGTCCAGTGTTGCACACATTGAGGAAATCCTCCCGGAATATTTTTACGTCTATAGCCCCCAGTTTTTGTATTTGTATCCTCTAATCTTATTTGGTGTGTCTTCAGTGTTCCCGAGTACATGAACTGAAGCTGCTGGTTTGGGGATAATTCCAAACATCCAAATTGGCCTTCCTGTTGGCAGAATTTGTTGGTTTGAGCAGAATCAGTTGCCAGCAAGTATCCAAGAATGTATGAGCAATTGTAAAGAAGCGGTGTGTGAGACGGGAGAATGAAGACCCAGAGCAGAACACCAGCTAAAGAGTGACAGGCCATAAAGAAGGATATCCTAATAGCATGAGGGAGGTAGATTAGAGGATACAAATACAAAAACTGGGGGTTAGAGACTCAGAAATATTGTGGGAGGATTTCCTCTCTTCATCTGTGAGGTCTATTTTGTGATTAGGGAAGTTGACATATGAACATGTGATGCAGTTTTCTTTTGTGGCTGCCTTCATAGAATGAAAGAATCTTACAGCACAAGACAGGAGGCGGCCATTCGGCCCATCATGTCTGTGCCGGCTCTGTGAGGACCTAAGCAATTAGTCCCATTTCTTTTCTCCATAGTCCTGCAACTTTTCTTTTTCAAGTATTTACCCAAGTCCCCTTGTGAAGCTTACTATTGAATCTGCTTCCAGCGCCCTTTCAGACAGTGAGTTTCAGATCATTGCAACTCGCTGCATTAAAAATAAATCTTATCTCCCCTCTGCCCCTCCCCCTCGCTAATCATCCCAAATCCTGGAATTGTATGCTTACCTCCAACCTCCTCCCCAGTTGACGTTGCCAGCCCCTTATCCCATGCTTTCTCACCACCTTGTACGCTCAAATGGGTCAACATCTCCGCTAAAAGAGTAGACAGAGAAATGCGGCACCAACATGTTAGGCATTCATCCACTGATGTATCCAACGGTGAATCAAGGCTCTGCTGTTGAATGTAAGGGGGATGTAATGTATTTGCTTCATGGGTCCTTTGCTTAAGAATTCATAGCAACACATTGCTATCAATAAGTAGTTGGGTTATTTACAAAGGTTTAACAATCACACTACACATCATCCACCAGGCTCACACCCACATGCCTCATCGTGGATCCCCCAAACCCAACTGACTGGGGTTTTATTGAGTCTCGTGAACATCACGTGACTGGCTAAACCACTCAACAGTGCAACAGCTTGACAAACCTGTGAGCATACATTACAGTGGAGATCGCTGATCGTGGATTCATGCCTTGGGACTCGTTAATACTCATTAATTAGTTTCACATGGTCTGTTGGAAACATCATCATCACATCATTCATTTCAATGAGTGCTTCATAGGCAAGCCATCTGCTTTGTTTAGAAGCAATGGAATTAATTGCTCTGACAATGTTTTCCCCCCTTTGAAAATAGAGGACCACTTTTATTACTGTAGTCAGGTTACCAGTCAGATTTATGACAAAGGATGGAATTGATAAAGGCAAAAAGATTTAAATCAGAACTGTAAAGGAAGTGAGATTTGAGGCAGGAAGGAGAACAAAGGGTTTGTAGGAATTTTGTGAAACAGATGATACGAGATGGCAGAATGGAAAATCCATGACCCTGCCTCTGGACGGCCCTCGCTAGGTCAGAATCCCCAGCCAGGTCGGGAGGCCAGGATGAGTCTCTAGTGACGTGCGTGCTCACCCAGATTGTGCCAGTAGGCTTTGGCGGGGTCAGCGGCAGAAGTCATCAGCGCAAATGCCAAGATGGATGGCCCTCAGGTTTTTGGACCCTGATGGATAATCGTGTTAGCCAAGCCTAATCACAGCTGATTATTCATGACATTACAGTGTAAATCACTTCATTGGCTGTAAAGCCCTTTCGAGTAGTCTGGTGATTGTGAAAGGCGCTATATAAATGCAAGTATTTCTCCCTTTCTTTTTATTAACCGAGTCTAGTCTGTTCACATATTACATTTGAAAGTATATGCTAAAGAAGTATTTTATGAAATCAGTCTGCGTAATAGTAAATGACTAAGATACAGTCTTGCCAATGGCACATACTGGTAAATGTCACACTTATTTTGGGTGATTATTTTTTCTTGTTGAAGTATTTATCGAATTCTCTTTTGAAGGTTACTATTGAATCTGTATCAACCAACATGTCAAATATTAAGTCACACTTTAGGCAGTGGTCTGACTCACTGTGAGCAATGCCATGGGAGGTCTGCTAGTATACATAAAAGTCTGACGTCTAGCCCAAGTCTGTCACACTCCAGGTGTCACACTGCTGACATCACACTGATGCAAAAACAATCTTTCGAGAAAAGAAAGAAAGCCAGTGGACTAAATGGCTTCGTTCTGCGCTGTGATAATCTGTGATTCTGTGAATGGTCATTGCTAATTGACCTGAGCAATTCACAAGTACCTATTCCCGAGGGAGCACTTGTCCTCAAAGGAGATTTTTCTGCTTAAAATCAATGCGATGTTCCAGACCCCGGATTGTCATTGAGCAATGCCACTGGAGGTCTGCTAGTAATAAAAACATAATGGTGTAGGAATTTGGTCATCCGTCGCTGGGGCGGCTCGCCGGGACGTTCGGTGCCGGTATCGAGCCGAACCGCCCGGGAGAGGCGAGCCGCGTTCAACACCTCTGCTTGCGACACCGGCTCGATTTTCGGGTGATGCCCGACCTTTAGCGCTCCGTAGCGCCCCCTGCTGGGAACGCCTGCGGCCTCAGTGAGGTAAGCAACGCCCGCTTTATATGGTGGTGGCGTGAGCTATGTATTGGGAATGTTTTTGGTGGGCTTTTTTCAGTTTATTTTTCCTCCCCAGGTCTCTGTTATGGTGCTCTGAGGCCGGCTGTTTAGCTCAGGATTTTCCCTTGCTCAGCCGGCCTAGTGCCCTAAAAGCCTCCCTTAGCACCTCCTCCAAACTCTGAGCCCAGCCGATGAATTTTGTGGCGGCAAATGCAAACCATACCTCCCCTGCTCTTCTTCAAATAGTGGGATCTTTTTAGTCCACCTGAGAGGGCAGACGGGGCCTCGGTTTAATGTCTCATCTGAAAGACAGCACCTCCGACAGTGCAGCACTCCCTCAGCACTGCACTGGAGTGTCAGCCTAAATTCATAAATTAGGATATTATTGCTTTTTAAACAAAACACGCCCAAATGAACATACTACTTCTGAAAAATTATTCCTTGAGTATTAACTAAAAGAGATGACTACGGAAAATAAGTAAAACCCACCTTCAGTGATCAATAAACACCATTCCTGGGCAGGGTAGAGGTAAATGATTTACTAAGGCTCATCGGAGGAAGAAATGAGAAACAGACATCAGAGGACGAGGTCAAGACCCTGGAAGCGGCTCGTTGACAAGAACAATTTCCAAACCCTAGATAGTTAATAAGATAATTCAAGGAGAGCTGAGAGCATGCAAATTGTACACGCTCTGTTGAAAGCAGTGAGCCTAATGGGTTCGACATCCTCATCCTGCTTCATACTTTCCATGTTCCCAATAGAGCTGTCAGGCTTCTTAACCCCACACTCCGGGCTCCACCTCGCTAACCTCGCCCTAAACACTTCAGCCACTTCCTTCATAATCTCTTTCCTTCTCTCGCTTGGGTCTGAGCTCCCACCCCTGCGCTCTCCCCACCACCCACAATCTTGAAGAACTTTAGGACATTACATCATCACAGGCAGTCCCTCGGAATCGAGGAAGACTTGCTTCCACTCTAAAAATGAGTCCTTCGGTGGCTGAACAGTCCAATACGAGAACCACAGTCTCTGTCACAGGTGGGACAGACAGTGGTTGAGGGAAGGGGAGGGTGGGACTGGTTTGCCGTACGTTCCTTCCGCTGCCTGCGCTTGGTTTCTGCACGCTCTCGGCGACGAGACTCGAGGTGCTCAGCGCCCTCCCGATGCTCCTCCTCCACTTAGGGCGGTCTTTGGCCAGGGACTCCCAGGTGTTGGTGGGGATGTTGCACTTTATCAGGGAGACTTTGAGGGTGTCCTTGTAACGTTTCCTTTGGCTCACTTGCCGTGAAGGAGTTCCGAATAGAGTGCTTGCTTTGGGAGCCTCGTGTCTGGCATGTGAAAGATGTAGCCTGCCCAGCGGAGCTGATCAAGTGTGATCAGTGCTTCACTGCTGGGGTTATATAAGTGGTTGTTGTTATTGCTGTTGTTATAAACAGGAAACGGCAACATTACCCTGAAAAGAAAGTGATGTGGGAGCCTTAAGTCCTACAGCATTCTGTACTGTTCACTCCCTGTGACACTATTTTTATTTAGGGAGGCTTACACTGCGTTCTCTGAAACTCAGGGTGAGAGAACCTGAGGGAGGGAGGGGGTCAGTAGGAATATGTGTGTGTGTGTGTGTGTGTGAGTGTGTGTGTGTGTGTGTGTGTGAGTGTGTGTGAGTGAGTGTGAGTGCCTGCGTGTGTGTGAGTGTGTGTGAGTGCGTGTGAGTGCATGTGTGTGTGTGAGTGCGTGTGAGTGTGTGTGAGTGCGTGTGTGTGTGTGTGAGTGCCTGCGTGTGTGTGAGTATGTGTGTGTGTGTGAGTGCGTGTGAGTGAGTGTGAGTGCCTGCGTGTGTGAGAGTGTGTGTGAGTGCGTGTGAGTGCGTGTGTGTGTGTGAGTGCGTGTGAGTGTGTGTGAGTGCGTGTGTGTGTGTGTGAGTGCCTGCGTGTGTGTGAGTGCGTGTGAGTGCGTGTGAGTGTGTGTGAGTGCGTGTGAGTACCTGCGTGTGTGTGAGTGTGTGTGTGTGAGTGTGTGTGTGTGTGTGTGTGAGTGCGTGTGTGTGAGTGCGTGTGAGTGCCTGCGTGTGTGTGTGTGTGTGTGAGTGCGTGTGAGTGTGTGTGTATGTGTGTGAGTGCCTGCGTGTGTGTGAGTGTGTGTGTGTGTGAGTGTGTGAGTGCGTGTGTGTGAGTGCGTGTGTGTGTGTGTGAGTGCGTGTGAGTGCCTGCGTGTGTGTGAGTGTGTGTATGTGTGAGTGTGTGTGTATGTGTGTGAGTGCCTGCGTGTGTGTGAGTGTGTGTGTGTGTGAGTGTGTGAGTGCGTGTGTGTGAGTGCGTGTGTGTGAGTGCGTGTGAGTGCCTGCGTGTGTGTGAGTGTGTATATGTGTGAGTGTGTGTGTGTGTGAGTGCATGTGTGTGAGTGCGTGTGTGTGTGTGTGTGAGTGCGTGTGAGTGCCTGCGTGTGTGTGTGTGTGCGTGTGAGTGCGTGTGTGTGTGTGTGAGTGCCTGCCTGTGTGTGAGTGTGTGTATGTGTGAGTGTGTGTGTGTGTGTGTGTGAGTGCATGTGTGTGAGTGCGTGTGTGTGTGTGTGAGTGCGTGTGAGTGCCTGCGTGTGTGTGTGTGTGTGTGAGTGCGTGTGTGTGTGTGTGTGAGTGCATGTGTGTGAGTGCGTGTGTGTGTGTGTGAGTGCGTGTGAGTGCCTGTGTGTGTGTGTGTGCGTGTGAGTGCTTGTGAGTGCCTGTGTGTGTGTGTGTGCGTGTGAGTGCTTGTGTGTGTGTGTGAGTGCCTGCGTGTGTGTGAGTGTGTGTGTGTGCTAGGCCCATGCAGCAGAGCCTGGTCTGCAATCGCCTTGGACCCCCTTGCCATTGGACCAAGACCTTGCTCAGCTAAGCCCGTGTGGTGGCTGGTGTGCAACGGCCGCCCCACGTTAAAAGAATTCATGCACAGGCATCTTCCACCCTTTAACATGAAGTTCGGGACCTGGAACATCAGGATCCTCATGGACAACCCCAACTTGCACTGATCTCATCAGTCACCTGAGAACTCATGTTAGTGTGGAAGCAAGTCATCCTCGACTCCGAGGGACTGCCTAAGAAGAAGATTCTTATTTAAGCAGTTTGACCGTTGTCACTGAGCAAACAGGAGCACTTAATGCAGAAATGTGCGGCTGATTCCACTTCAAGGACAGAGCTCCGCTAGACGGGATGAGGACAGGAATACAACACTATAAGGTCAGCGGCGGTGCATCACAAAGTTATGTCTTGTGAGCCTTTCCAGGGTAATTTTGCAATTATGGAAATTTTGTATCAGAAAAGATTTTGTTTTTCTGAAAGCAGAGAGCAAACATCAAAAGCAACAATGAAGCCCTGTTAGGACATTAGTATTTTTTGGTGACGACCGCTCTTCAAACAGAGCTTCACTGTGCTATGTTCCACAAGACAGATGTCTCAGTGTTAAAACATACTGTGTTAGAAATGTTCCACTGTTCCCAAACATCAGGGAAAAAGAGTTTAATTTACTCCTGCGGAGGCTGTTAGAAAGTTTGGGGGACATTTTGGGGGGAGAAAAATGCCCAACTGATTCCAAGTATTGACATATTTTAAGCGAGTTTTCCTAACATTCGTACAATGCTCCTGTAGAGGTTCTCAAATCTGGTAATGATATTCAATAATAATACACAACATTATATTGTTTCCTTCCAATTTAATCCACTCCTTCCTCACATTAAAAGATGGTTCGTCGCTTGGGTTCAGTTCGACAGTTTGACTTCGAGGGCCAAGCTGATCAAGGTGTGTAAAATATTCAAAGGATGCAATAGTGTAGATACAGAGAAACTAGTTCCTCTCTGCCTCAGCTTGTTCATTCTTTCCTGATAGTTATAACCTCTCAGGTCCATAGGGGCGGATTTTCGGGTCCTCGGCGCTCCGTTTGTCACCCCGGAGCGGCAGCAATGGCGGGGGTGAGGTGTTCTGGGCGGGTGGCCAGCCTCCAGTGCCCCGCGGCGATCCTCGGGTCCGGTTTAGCAGCGGTGCCGAGCAGCACGAGAAGAGCTGTGCCCGATGTGCAACGCCCCGGTTACAACACCGGCGCGAGTTTTGACTCTCGCCCCGCAGCGCACCCCGCACTGACCGCCTGGGAAATCGGGGTGGGCCAACGGAGAGGTCAGTAATGGATTCCTAAGGTAAGTGTAATTGTTTTTTCTTTGAACTTTTTTGGGGGGATTATGTTTTTGTGATGTGGGCAATGTTTTGGGAATGTTTTTGTGGCGTTTTTTTTTTCTCCCCAGGCATCTCTGGGAGTGCTCCCGGCCCGGCTCGTTAGCTCGGGATCTTCCCATGCTAACGCCCCAGAGAGGTGTACAACCCTCCCTTTGTGCTGCGTCCCCTGACTCAGGGCCCAGCTGCCCAATGTTACTGACTGAGGCACAAACTTTACCACCGCGCCGCCATTACCGCCCGCAGCCATTACCGCCATTACCACCCGCCGCCATTACCGCCATTACCGCCCGCAGCCATTACCGCCATTACCGCCCGCCGCCATTACCGCCATTACCACCCGCCGCCATTACCGCCATTACCGCCCGCAGCCATTACCGCCATTACCGCCCGCAGCCATTACCGCCATTACCGCCCGCAGCCATTACCGCCATTACCGCCCGCCGCCATTACCGCCCGCAGCCATTACTGCTATTACCGCCCGCAGCCATTACCGCCATTACCGCCCGCAGCCATTACCGCCATTACCGCCCGCAGCCATTACCGCCATTACCGCCCGCCGCCATTACCGCCCGCAGCCATTACTGCTATTACCGCCCGCAGCCATTACCGCCATTACCGCCCGCAGCCATTACCGCTATTACCGCCCGCAGCCATTACCGCCATTACCGCCCGCCGCCATTACCGCCCGCAGCCATTACTGCTATTACCGCCCGCAGCCATTACCGCCATTACCGCCCGCAACCATTACCGCCATTACCGCCCGCAACCATTACCGCCATTACCGCCCACAGCCATTACAGCCATTACCGCCCGCAGCCATTACCGCCATTACCGCCCGCAACCATTACCGCCATTACCGCCCGCAACCATTACCGCCATTACCGCCCACAGCCATTACAGGCATTACCGCCCGCAGCCATTACCGCCATTACCGCCCGCAGCCATTACCGCCATTACCGCCCGCAGCCATTACCGCCCGCAGCCATTACCGCCATTACCGCCCGCAACCATTACCGCCATTACTGCCCGCAGCCATTACCGCCATTACCGCCCGCAGCCATTACTGCTATTACCGCCCGCAGCCATTACCGCCCGCAGCCATTACTGCTATTACCGCCCGCAACCATTACCGCCATTACCGCCCACAGCCATTACCGCCATTACTGCCCGCAGCCATTACCGCCATTACCGCCCGCAGCCATTACTGCTATTACCGCCCGCCGCCATTACCGCCCGCAGCCATTACTGCTATTACCGCCCGCAACCATTACCGCCATTACCGCCCGCAACCATTACCGCCATTACCGCCCACAGCCATTACAGCCATTACCGCCCGCAGCCATTACCGCCATTACCGCCCGCAGCCATTACCGCCATTACCGCCCGCAGCCATTACCGCCATTACCGCCCGCAGCCATTACCGCCCGCAGCCATTACCGCCATTTCCGCCCGCAACCATTACCGCCATTACTGCCCGCAGCCATTACCGCCATTACCGCCCGCAGCCATTACCACCCGCAGCCATTACCGCCATTACCGCCCGCAGCCATTACCGCCCGCAGCCATTACCGCCATTACCGCCCGCAGCCATTACCGCCATTACCGCCCGCAGCCATTGCCGCCATTACCGCCCGCAGCCATTACCGCCATTACCGCCCGCAGCCATTACCGCCCGCAGCCATTACCGCCATTACCGCCCGCAGCCATTGCCGCCATTACCGCCCGCAGCCATTACCGCCATTACCGCCCGCAGCCATTACCGCCATTACCACCCGCCGCCATTACCGCTATTACCGCCCGCAACCATTACCGCCATTACCGCCCGCAGCCATTACCGCCATTACCGCCCGCAGCCATTACCGCCATTACCGCCCGCAGCCATTACCGCCCGCAGCCATTACCGCCATTACCGCCCGCAGCCATTACCGCCCGTAGCCATTACCGCCCGCAACCATTACCGCCCGCAGCCATTACCGCCATTACTGCCCGCAGCCATTACCGCCCGCAGCCATTACCGCTATTACTGCCCGCAGCCATTACCGCCCGCAGCCATTACCGCCATTACCGCCCGCCGCCATTACCGCCATTACTGCCCACAGCCATTACCGCTATTACTGCCCGCAGCCATTACCGCCCGCAGCCATTACCGCCATTACCGCCCGCAGCCATTACCGCCATTACCGCCCGCAGCCATTACCGCCATTACCGCCCGCAGCCATTACCGCTATTACTGCCCGCAGCCATTACCGCCCGCAGCCATTACCGCTATTACTGCCCGCAGCCATTACCGCCCGCAGCCATTACCGCCATTACCGCCCGCAGCCATTACCGCCATTACCGCCCGCAGCCATTACCGCCATTACCGCCCGCAGCCATTACCGCTATTACTGCCCGCAGCCATTACCGCCCGCCGCCATTACCGCCATTACTGCCCGCAGCCATTACCGCCCGCAGCCATTACCGCCATTACTGCCCGCAGCCATTACCGCCCGCAGCCATTACCGCCATTACTGCCCGCAGCCATTACCGCCCGCAGCCATTACCGCCATTACCGCCCGCCGCCATTACCGCCATTACCGCCCGCAGCCATTACCGCCCGCAGCCATTACCGCCATTACCGCCCGCAACCATTACCGCCATTACTGCCCGCAGCCATTACCGCCATTACCGCCCGCAGCCATTACCGCCCGCAGCCATTACCGCCATTACCGCCCGCAGCCATTACCGCCCGCAGCCATTACCGCCATTACCGCCCGCAGCCATTACCGCCATTACCGCCCGCAGCCATTGCCGCCATTACCGCCCGCAGCCATTACCGCCATTACCGCCCGCAGCCATTACCGCCCGCAGCCATTACCGCCATTACCGCCCGCAGCCATTGCCGCCATTACCGCCCGCAGCCATTACCGCCATTACCGCCCGCAGCCATTACCGCCATTACCACCCGCCGCCATTACCGCTATTACCGCCCGCAACCATTACCGCCATTACCGCCCGCAGCCATTACCGCCATTACCGCCCGCAGCCATTACCGCCATTACCGCCCGCAGCCATTACCGCCCGCAGCCATTACCGCCATTACCGCCCGCAGCCATTACCGCCCGTAGCCATTACCGCCCGCAACCATTACCGCCCGCAGCCATTACCGCCATTACTGCCCGCAGCCATTACCGCCCGCAGCCATTACCGCTATTACTGCCCGCAGCCATTACCGCCCGCAGCCATTACCGCCATTACCGCCCGCCGCCATTACCGCCATTACTGCCCGCAGCCATTACCGCTATTACTGCCCGCAGCCATTACCGCCCGCAGCCATTACCGCCATTACCGCCCGCAGCCATTACCGCCATTACCGCCCGCAGCCATTACCGCCATTACCGCCCGCAGCCATTACCGCTATTACTGCCCGCAGCCATTACCGCCCGCAGCCATTACCGCTATTACTGCCCGCAGCCATTACCGCCCGCAGCCATTACCGCCATTACCGCCCGCAGCCATTACCGCCATTACCGCCCGCAGCCATTACCGCCATTACCGCCCGCAGCCATTACCGCTATTACTGCCCGCAGCCATTACCGCCCGCCGCCATTACCGCCATTACTGCCCGCAGCCATTACCGCCCGCAGCCATTACCGCCATTACTGCCCGCAGCCATTACCGCCCGCAGCCATTACCGCCATTACTGCCCGCAGCCATTACCGCCCGCAGCCATTATCGCCCCGAAATCATCAAAGCCGAAAATCCAGCCCTCAGTGTTTAAAACAAACTTTAGTCCATATTTAAATAAACTTCAAGTCCACTCTTTGAGGCCACTGAACATCAAGTACTGCTCTCTGCTGACACGGTGTTCTGACACTCTGTTCCCAGGTCACTGTTGACCTGTGGCACATGACGGCAAGTTGTGGTGACTCATGCCTCTGTGGAGGAGTCCTCACAACACAACCAAGATCAACGACATGTTCATGTGTGCTTCATTACAAGTAGCCAAGCAGGCCCCCCATCCCCCCTGTCCCCAGCTCCAGACTGCCAATATTGCAGGCAAGTCAACCTGAGCATGCTGTTCCACGCAGGGCACTAGAGCAATGCAGTCAGGAGCTTATTACATCATCGGGGCCTCGAAAATCCATTGCTGTAATGTACGCACCTGTGCTCACGTTAGTAGACCAAGGTGGCTATTAGCGGGTTTAGGCAGCGGGAGGTCGAGGGGGTCGTTCAGCCCGACCGCCTGTCTCCCTTCCGTGGCTATGTTCGCGCCAGGGTGTCCCTGGAGATGGAGCACGCGGTGTCCACCAGTACGCTCGTGGCCTTCCGCAAGAGGTGGGCACCGGAGGGACTGGAGTGCATCATTTCAACAGGGAACAAAATTTTAATTGAACTTGATTCCCTTTAATGTTTATTAGCTAATTTGTGGATTTCCGTACCCTTACAAAAGGGGGCACTTGATTTAAAGTTATACCAAAATAGTTGTAAAGCTGTTGCATTGCGAACGGCTTAGCCAGTCACATGATGTTCACAAGACTCAATAAAACCCCAGCCAGTTGGTAGATGAACCGGTAATGTGTAGTGTGATTGTTAAATCTTTGCTAATAAACCAACTAGTTCTCAATATCAATGTGTTGCTCTGAATTCTTCAACAAAGAACCCATGAAGCAAATACATTACATCGCCCTATCCTCATCTCCCTTAATTCCCCAACTTTATCACAACTTTATGATTAGAGGTGAGAGTGCTACCACTGAACCACATTGAGCTAGTCTTACAAAGGAGCCTCCAATCGGTGATGGTCATTGAAGTTGTCGATTATGCAATCAATATTTTAAATAAAAATCACCAGAATCGGTTTTAGTGAATTCTAAATCTTATTTCGGGTGACACCTTTGAACAAGCGATTTCGACAGCAATGGATTGTCAAGCACTGTTAGTATTGAGCCTTCCTTTTATTACTGAGACTTCCTTTTGGCTTACTCCTGCTGCAACTTCCCGCTGACCATGGTGGCTTCTTGGGGAGGGGGTGTCGGTGGCAGAGTTCCTGTCCACCCCAACACATGGCCATCATCATAAGGGGAGTGAGGGGGCCACGGGGAATCCCGACGTCAGGTGTTACTGTGTCCAAGGCCCTAATTGGGACCCAACGATTGGATATGCCTGGTTAGAACTGCACCTCACAGGGGAAAGTGGGATAGTGACCTGAAACCACAAAGAAACATTTAAAACAAAACGACTTCAAAGCAGCCCCCTTCCAAAGTGGTCCATGTGTGCGGGAATGGAGGCTGAGGGCACAGCTTATGGTTGTTTACATGCCCCCCTCCCTCTCACCCGTCATCCCTAGCCCCCACCAAAACCCTGGATTGGTCCTTGTGTGCTGTTCATCAGTTGGGCACCATAGATGTACCACTGATGTTGGGTGAGCCCACCACTGGGTGGCAAAGTAGAGATCCTCACCCTGATGCTGGAAAGTCTACCAGCGCCCCCCAAGGGCGCATCTCAGCATAAGCACCAGCGAAGGCACTTAGAGCCGAGACGTACATACCCCATCACAAATTTTTGCAGTCCGAAACTTGGAAGCTGGCACTGATGATCACGGGTCCAGACTACCTAGATGCCTATAATTTACAGCACAGAAACAGGCCATTCGGACCAATTGGTACATGCCGGTGTTTAAGCTGCACGCGAGCCTCCTCTCACCCTATCAACATATCCTTCTAATCCTTTATCCCTCATGTGCTTATCTAGATTCTCCTTAAATGCATCTATGCTATTCGTCTCAATTAGTCTACGTGGCAACGAGTTCCACATTCTCACCAGTATCCAGGGAAAGATGTTTCTCCTGAATTCCTTATTGGATTTATTTGTGACTATCTTACATTCATGGCCTCCAATTTTGAACTCCCCCCCCCCCCCCCCCAACAAGTGGAAACATCTTCTCAATATCATCATCATAGGCAGTCCCTCGGAATCGAGGAAGACTTGCTTCCACTCTTAAAATGAGTCCTTAGGTGACTGAACAGTCCAATACGAGGGCCACAGTCTCTGTCACAGGTGGGACAGACAGTGGTTGAGGGAAAGTGTGGGTGGGACTTGTCATGTATCTCACATTACTGTATATAACTGTATCTTACCATGCTATACATGACTGTAACTGGATATGACCTGTAACAATAAGCATACCTTACCACCAGGGGTGCACTTGCAGGAGACACTCCATACCTGTCCCACTGAGGTATATAAAGAGAGGTCTCAGGCAAGTGCAGCACTGGAGAGCTGGAATTAAAGGTGCAGGTCCTGAGTGACCTTGACTTCAACATGTGTCTCGTGTAAGTCAGTACATTAGAGTCAGGACTTAACAGTGGCGATGAGTTACGGGATCACAGAATCCACAGAATGGCTACCAACAGCTCAGATGAGAAATACAATGCTGGAGACAATTGGGATGACTTTATAGAAAGGCTCCAGCAAAACTTTGTGACCAAAGACTGGCTGGGCGACGATAAGGCAGACAAGAGAAGAGCCCATCTCTTGACCAGCTGTGGCTCGAAAACATGCGCTTTAATGAAAGACCTGCTGGCACCCGAGAAATCAGCAAGCAAGTCGTTTGAGGAGTTGAGCACACTGGTGAGAGACCACCTGAAGTCAGCGAGCAGCCTACACATGGCCAGACACAGGTTCTACAACTACAGATGCTGTGTGGGCCAGAGCATACCCGACTTCGTGGCGGAACTTCGGAGGCTGGCTAGTTCATGTGAGTTCCCCGATGAACTAAGGAGAGAAGTATTGAGAGACTTTTTTATTGAAGGAATAGGCCACGCAGGCATATTCCAAAAGCTTATAGAGACTAAGAACTTGACTCTAGAGGCAGCAGCACTAGTCGCACAGACGTTCTTGGCAGGCGAAGAAGAAACGAGGCTGATCTATACTTCGGGTACGACAACCAACGAGGCATCGGAACAAGGGGTTCACATTGTGAAACAAACCGCTATCCCCACACACAGACAAAGGCAGGAGAGCAGCCTTCAACAGCAGGCAATGGCGCCAGAAGCCATCAAAATCAAGGGCCACATGAACGGCCGATCACACCTCATCAACCCACAATACGAGCAATCAACAACAGATTGAGAGAAGCTCAAGGGAGATCAGCCAGACACAGCTCATCCTTCGGAAACAATGGAAACGGTCTGTGTTGGAGATGTGGGGGAAGGCACTCAACCAGGGTGTGTCAATTTCAGCATGCCGTTTGCAGAAACTGCAACTACACAGGGCATCTGGCTCGCATGTGCAGAAAAAGAGCAGCTCGGATGGTATATGAATCGGAAGGGTCGGAAAGCGGACCAGTAGACAGTTGGAACAGTGCACGGGATGCCGAGGTACAGTGGGTCAACACGATCAATGTCCACTGTTCTTGCACCAAGACGCCTCCAATTATGATGAGGGTTCTACTCAACGGGATACCCGTCAACATGGAACTGGATACGGGGGCCAGTCAATCCCTCATGAGTGTTCAACAATTTGAACAGCTGTGGCCGCACAAAAGCAACAGACCAAAATTCACAAAGATCGACACCAAACTAAGGACCTATACTAAAGAAATTGTCCCAGTCCTTGGCAGCGCCATGCTCTCAGTCACACACACAAAGGGATGGTGAACCGACTTTCCCTGTGGATTGTCCCCAGGGATCTCCCAGCCCTGTTGGGGAGAAGCTGGCTAGCAGAACTTAATTGGAAATGGGATGATGTTCACACCATGTCATCAGAGGAACGGACCTCCTGCTCACTGGTTCTAAGCCGTTTTGAACATCTCTTTCAGCCAGGTGTGGGCACCTTCAAAGGGGCTAAAGTTAGAATTAACATCACACAGGATGCCAGACCGGTCCATCACAAGGCTAGAGCTGTGCCTTATGTGATGAGGGAAAAGATTGAACACGAACTGGACCGGCTTCTACGGGAAGGCATAATTTCTCCCGTGGAATTCAGCGACTGGGCAAGCCCCATCGTCCCCGTCATGAAGCCTGATGGATCCGTGCGAATCTGTGGGGATTACAAGTCTACCATAAACAGAGTCTCCCTACAGGACCAATACCCGCTGCCCAGAGCGGAGAACCTATTTGCCACGTTGGCTGGAGGAAAGCTTTTCTCTAAACTTGACTTCACATCTGCGTATATGACGCAAGAACTGACCGAAGAGTCTAAGCTACTCACCACCATCAACACACATCGAGGCCTTTTTATGTACAATCGATGCCCATTCGGCATCAGGTCAGCAGCTGCTATATTCCAGCGCAACATGGAAAGTCTGCTCAAGTCCATCCCGGGGACGGTTGTGTTTCAAGATGACATATTCATCACGGGCAGGGACACCGACTCTCATCTCTGCAATCTTGAGGAAGTACTAAATTGATTGGATCAGGTAGGCCTAAGAGATAAGAAATCCAAGTGTCTGTTTCTCGCCCTGAGGTTGAATTTTTGGGCAAAAGGATTGCCGCTGATGGAATCCGCCCAACTGAATCCAAAACCGAAGCGATTCGCCTGGCACCCAGGCCCCGGAATGTCTCGGAACTGCGCGCCTTTCTCGGGCTACTCAATTACTTTGGGAACTTTATGCAGAACTTGAGCACGCTGCTGGAGCCTCTCCACATGCTACTCAGAAAGGGGTGCGATTGGTTTTGGGGGGACGCCCAAGAACGCGCCTTCAATAAGGCACACAACCTTCTATGTTCCAACAGTGTTTTAGCCTTTTTTGACCCAGGTAAAAAGTTAGTCCTTACGTACGGGGTCGGGTGCGTTTTACAGCATGTCAATGATGCGGGTAAATTGCAGCCCGTTGCTTATGCCTCCAGGTCACTTTCGCGGGCGGAGCGCGGGTACGGTATGGTTGAGAAGGAGGCGCTCGCGTGCATGTACGGTGTCAAAAAGATGCACCAATACCTTTTCGGGGCCAAGTTTGCATTAGAAACCGACCACAAACCCCTCACGTTCCTACTATCCGAGTGCAAGGCAATCAACACCAACACCTCGGCGCGCATTCAGCGGTGGGCACTCATGCTGGCGGCTTACACAATAAGGCACAGACCAGGCACAGACAACTGTGCCGACGCGCTTAGCAGGCTACCCCTGGTGACCACAGAAGGGTCCGATGAACAGGACTGTGAGATGGTCATGGCAATCAATGTCTTTGAATCCACAGGTTCGCCCTTGAATCCACAGGTTCGCCCATGACGGCTCGCCAAATCAGAGCCTGGACGGCCAGCGACCCCATCTCTAGTTAAAAGATGCATTTTAACTGGTGACTGGGCAGAGACTCGCGATGCCTGCCCCGAGGAGGTCAAACCCTTCCATAGGCACATGCATGAACTCTCACTACAGGCAGACTGCCTGATGTGGGGCAGCCGAGTAGTTATGCCCTTACGAGACAGGGAGGCGTTTGTCCAGGAACTCCATCGCGAGCACCCGGGGATCGTCCTTATGAAAGCCATAGCCAGATCTCATGTCTGGTGGCCTGGCATTGACATGGACTTGGAGCTCTGCGTCCGACGGTGCACCATTTGTGTCCAATTCAGTAATGCCCCAGGGAGCCCCCCCTAAGCCCCTGGCCCTAGCCCACCAAACCGTGGTCGCGGGTGCATGTAGACTATGCGGGCCCATTCATGGGCAAAATGTTCCTCGTAGTCGTTGATGCATTTTCAAAATGGATCGAGTGCACCATTTTAAACTCGAGCACCACCTCCACCATTGTGGAGAGCCTTAGAACTATGTTTGCAACGCACGGCATTCCTGACATATTGGTCAGTGATAATGGTCCGTGCTTCACCAGCGCAGAATTTCACGATTTTATAGTTGACCACGGTATAAATCACGTTAAGACGGCACCGTTCAAGCCGGCCTCCAATGGCCAGGCGGAGCGAGCAGTGCAGATCATTAAACAAGGCATGCTCAGAATCCAAGGTCCCATGCTGCAGAGCCGCCTGTCGCGACTGCTGCTGGCATACAGATCTCGTCCGCATTCATTGATTGGGGTCCCCCCTGCACAACTATTGATGAAACGAACCTTAAAGACCAGGCTCTTGTTAATCCTCCCAGACATGCATGAAATTGTTGAGGCTAAGCATCAAAATCTAACTGAGCACCATGACCGAAATTCGAGGGGGAGGTGGAATGAGATAGGGGACAAAGTGTTTGTGCTAAACTATGGCCGGGGTCCCAAATGGTTTGTAGGGACAGTAACAGACAAAGAGGGAAACAGGCTACTGGTTGTACAAATGGACAATGGCCAAACCTGCCGGAGGCATGTAGACCAAGTAAAAAGTAGATTCACTGATAACACTGAAGAACCAGAGGCAGACTACAATGTGGAACTCACACCACACCTGGTGGACAGACAGGTGGAACAACCTGAGGAAAGGACAGTCTCAACAGACAGCCCAGGCGAGTTACCAGCAATCACACCGAACGAAACAGACAGCCCAGGCGAGATACCAGCAATCACACCGAACGAAAAACAAGGCAATCAACTGAACCACAAGTAAGACGCTCCACGCGAGAGCGCAGACCACCTGAAAGACTGAATCTATAAAAGCAATAAGACATTGGGGGAGGGTGATGTCATGTATCTTACATTACTGTATATAACTGTATCTTACCATGCTATACATGACTGTAACTGGATATGACCTGTAACAATAAGCATACCTTACCACCAGGGGTGCACTTGCAGGAGACACTCCATACCTGTCCCACTGAGATATATAAAGAGAGGTCTCAGGCAAGTGCAGCACTGGAGAGCTGGAATTAAAGGTGCAGGTCCTGAGTGACCTTGACTTCAACATGTGTCTCGTGTAAGTCAGTACATTAGAGTCAGGACTTAACAGGACTGGTTTGCCGTACGCTCCTTCCGCTGCCTGCGCTTGATTTCTGCATGCTCTCGACGATGAGACTCGAAGTGCTCAGCGCCCTCCCGGATGCACTTCCTCCACTTAGGGCGGTCTTTGGCCAGGGACTCCCAGGTGTCAGTGGGGATGTTGCACTTTATCAGGGAGGCTTTGAGGGTGTCCTTGTAACGTTTCCTCTGCCCACCTGGGGCTTGCTTGCCATGAAGGAGTTCCGAGTAGAGCGCTTGCTTTGGGAGTATTGTGTCAGGCATACGGACATTGTGGTCCGCCCAATGGAGCTGATCGAGTGTGGTTAGTGCTTCGATGCTGGGGATGTTGGCCTGGTCGAGGACGCTAATGTTGGTGCGTCTGTCCTCCCAGGGGATTTGAAGGATCTACTCGATCGAATCCTTCTACAAAAGCAAGATGCTGCTGATGCTGAAAATCTGAAATAAAAACAGAAAATGCTGGAGATACTCAGCGGGTCAGGCAGCATCTGTGGAGAGAGAAACAGAGTTAACGTTTCATGTCGATGACCTTTCGTCAGATCGAACTCCTTCAGAATTTTAAAGATCTCTATCAGGTCACCTCTCAGTCTAGACCATAAGGATTAGGAACAGGAGTCGGTCCCTCGAGCCTGCCCCACCATTCAATAAGATCACGGCTGATCTTCAAACTCAACTCTACTCACTGCCCAACCCCCATGTCCCTTATAGAAAGACTTGCATTTATATAGCGCCTTTCACAACCATCGGATGTCTCAAAGCGCGTTACGGCCGATGGAGTGCAGTCACTGTTGTAATGTAGGAAACACAGCAGACAATTTGCACACAGCAAGCTCCCACACACAGCAATGTGATAATGACCAGATAATCTGTTTTATTTGTTATGTTGATTGAGGGATAAATATTGGCCAGGACACTGGGGATAACTCCCCTGTTCTTCTTCAAAATAGTGCCACGGGATCTTCTACATCCACCTGAGAGAGCAGGCGGGGCCTCGGTTTAACGTCTCATCCGAAAGACAGCACCAGGAATGTCAACCTAGCTTTTTTTTTGTGTTAAAGTCTCTGGAGTGGGACTTGAACCCACAACCTTCTGACCCAGAGGCGAGGGAGCTACCCACTGAGCCACGGCTGGCACTGAGCCGCAGGTCTGGCAGGATCGATCGGTGAAGTAGGCGAAGTGGTGCATGCGGGAGCCACCAGCATATATCCACCACCTGCGGAGTTGACTGAAGAAACTCTTGTCGAATTAACAACAACAAAAAAAGACGCAGACAATTCTGAAGGTCCTTTTCAGTTTGGGAGTCAGGAATTGTCCTCTTGCGCATATGACTATGTATTTTTTTCTCTCGTAGATCAGTTGCCATAACAACAGAGTGCAGCCGGAGGCACGTGTAACCAGTGCAGATGTCTCACAATTTCAAACCTTGTGGTTGCTGGCTCCACAGTTACCGAGGCTTTTTATTGCAGCTCCCCTCCATCACAAATCAAAGCACCCTTTCCCAGTTACATTAATGCTGCTGACATTATTGAAGATATCTGTTCAAAAAAAATCAAATATATATTCCATCTCACAGAACAAGGCTGCAATCAGTGGCTCTTTCTTTTAACATGAAGCTGGGAGAGAAAAGAGTGGAAAATGTTATTGCAAGTTCAGCTTTTATTTTCTGATTGCCTCCTGTCCGTGACATATTGTTCTACCTTGGAGCACCAGGGGGAACATTTTGTCAGCAGTTGCCTCATTGATTTGGTCAGCGTGTGTCTTGCTGCCTCCACGTTTGCCTCAGAGTCACGATTGCTGCGTCATTGCCCTGGTGGTGAAAAGCTGCGGCAATGGCTGAAGTTTCGGGGGCAGGGCTGGGACTGTGCCTGAACCCTGTGCTGTCAAACGACGCACTCCACAGACATTCCTTTCACACCAGCACCCGTCATTTCAGGATGGGTTCGCTATCTCCTAATGGATCAATGCAGCTCAAACTCGGTGAATCTCAAACTGGCTTCAATCCCACTCAAGAATCAGCCTCTTTATATAAACTCCAGACAAAAAACATCCATTTTCACATTTTGTGCTTCGTTGGAAACAAAAAAAACATGACAAAGGCAAAATAGTGCGCTTTGCTCAAATATAAATGAAGAAGCTTCCAAAAGGTTTTGTGGTCAAGAGCTGAAATTCACCTTGTTTAATAATTGGGAAGGAACATTCTTTAAGGGAACAGTAGCATGATAGGAGAGGCGAGGGCCCAGGGGCAGCACGGGCCCAGGAGAGGCGAGGGCCCAGGGGCAGCACGGGCCCAGGAGAGGCGAGGGCCCAGGGGCAGCACGGACCCAGGAGAGGCGAGGGCCCAGGGGCAGCACGGGCCCAGGAGAGGCGAGGGCCCAGGGGCAGCACGGGCCCAGCCCACACTGCGATATGTGTGAGCACTAGGTCCGTGCAGCAGAGCTGGTCTCCAGTCGTCCTGGTTAACCCTTGCCCCTGGACCAAGGCCTCGCTCTGTCAAGCCCCGTGTGGTGGCTGGTGTACAACGGTCACCCCACGTTAAAAACAATCCACGCACAGGCATCTTCCACCCTTTCAACTGGAGTTCAGGACTGGAATATCGGGGTCCTTCATTGAAACATCTGTGAACTCATATGGAAGCAAGTCATCCTCGTTCGAGGGACCGCCAATGATGATGTTAGTGGACAAGTAATCCAAAGACCTGAACTAGTAACCTAGAGGCATGAGTCTAAATGCCACCGCAGCAGCTAGGCAACTTAAGTTCAGTTAATTAATTAAATTTAGAATTTTAAAAAGCTAGTATCAATAATCATGAAATTACTGGCCTGTTATGCCATTCAACAGAGATGTTAAACTAAAGACCCATCTGCCCACTCAGGTGAATGTAAAAAATCCCATGGCCACTCATCATCATCACAGGCAGTCCCTCGGAATCAAGGAAGACTTGCTTCCACTCCCAAAGTGAGTTCTTTGGTGGCTGAACAGTCCAATATGAGAGCCACAGACTCTGTCACAGGTGGGACAGACATTCGTCGAGGGAAGGGGAGGGTGGAACTGGTTTGTCGCACGCTCCTTCCGCTGCCTGCGCCTGACCTCTTCATGCTCTCAGCGTTGAGACTCGAGATGCTCAGCGCCCTCCCGGATGCACTTTCTCCACCTCGGGCGGTCTTCGGCCAGGGTCTCCCAGGTGTCAGTGGTGATGTCGCACTTTACCAGGGAGACTTTGAGGGTGTCCTTGTAACATTTCCGCTGCCCACCTTTGGCTTGTTTGTCATGAAGGAGCTCCGCATAGAGCACTTGCTTTGGGAGTCTCGTGTCTGGCATGTGGACAATGTGGCCTGCCCAGCGGAGCTGATCGAGTGTGGTCAGTGCTTCAATACTGGGGATGTTAGCCTGGTCGAGGACACTGATGTTGGTGCACCTGTCCTCCCAGGGGATTTGTAGGATCTTGCGGAGACATCGTTGGTGATATATCTCCAGCGACTTGAGGTGCCTTCTATACATCGTCCATGCCTATTTGAAGATGAACAGGGAAGTTCTCCCCAGTATCCTGGCCAATATTTGTTCTTCAACCTGCTGTTTTGTAGGTCTAGAGTCTGTCGTTGGAAAATGGCAGTGTGAACACTGGGAGCCAGCTCATTGACGATGGTCTGAGCTAAAATATGCACCAGCATAAAGGTGCCTTCACAAGGTACAGTGGCCAGACACTGGTCTTTCACCTGCTTTAAATACCACCTAGACTAGCAGCAGGAATGTCTCCTCTGTCTGCTGGGTGTAAGAGTCATGTGTGAAATGAGTTGATCAGTTTCAATCCACTTTCCATTGGGCTTGAGCAGAACTGAGGGAGTGCTGCATTGTCGAAGGTGCCTTCTTTCGGGTGAGACGTTAAACTCGAGGCCCCGTCTGCTCTCTCAGGTGGATGTAAAAGATCTGATGGCACTATTTTGAAGAAGAGCAGGGAAGATATCCCCGGTGTCCTGAGGCTGATATTTATCCCTCAATCAACTAAAAAAAAACAGATTATGTGGGTCATTATCACATTGCTGTGTGTGGGAGCTTGCTGTGCGCAAATTGGCTGCCATGATTCCTACATTAGAAACATAGAAACATAGAAAATATGTGCAGGAGTAGGCCATTCGGTCCTTCTAGACTGCACCGCCATTCAATGAGTTCATGGCTGAACATGCAACTTCAGTACCCCATTCCTGCTTTCTCACCATACCCCTTGATCCCCCTAGTAGTAAGGACTTCATCTAACTCCTTTTTGAATATATTTAGTGAATTGGCCTCAACAACTTTCTGTGGTAGAGAATTCCACAGGTTCACCACTCTCTGGGTGAAGAAATTCCTCCTCATCTCGGTCCTAAATGGCTTCCCCCTTATCCTTAGACTGTGTCCCCTGGTTCTGGACTTCCCCAACATTGGGAACATTCTTCCTGCATCTAACCTGTCTAACCCCGTCAGATTTTTAAACGTTTCTATGAGGTCCCCTCTCATTCTTCTGAACTCCAGTGAATACAAGCCCAGTTGATCCAGTCTTTCTTGATAGGTCAGTCCCGCCATCCCGGGAATCAGTCTGGTGAACCTTCGCTGCACTCCCTCAATAGCAAGAATGTCCTTCCTCAGGTTAGGAGACCAAAACTGTACACAATACTCCAGGTGTGGCCTCACCAAGGCCCTGTACAATTGTAGCAACACCTCCCTGCCCTTGTGCTCAAATCCCCTCGCTATGAAGGCCAACATGCCATTTGCTTTCTTAACCTCCTGCTGTACCTGCATGCCAACCTTCAATGACTGATGTACCATGACACCAAGGTCTCTTTGCACCTGCCCTTTTCCTAATCTGTCACCATTCAGATAATAGTCTGTCTCTCTGTTTTTACCACCAAAGTGGATAACCTCACATTTATCCACATTATACTTCATCTGCCATGCATTTGCCCACTCACCTAACCTATCCAAGTCGCTCTGCAGCCTCATAGAATCCTCCTTGCAGCTCACACTGCCACCCAACTTAGTGTCATCCGCAAATTTGGAGATACTACATTTAATCCCCTCGTCTAAATCATTAATGTACAATGTAAACAGCTGGGGCCCCAGCACAGAACCTTGCGGTACCCCACTAGTCACTGCCTGCCATTCTGAAAAGTCCCCATTTACTCCTACTCTTTGCTTCCTGTCTGACAACCAGTTCTCAATCCATGTCAGCACACTACCCCCAATCTCATGTGCTTTAACTTTGCACATTAATCTCTTGTGTGGGATCTTGTCGAAAGCCTTCTGAAAGTCCAAATATACCACATCAACTGGTTCTCCCTTGTCCACTCTACTGGAAACATCCTCAAAAAATTCCAGAAGATTTGTCAAGCATGATTTCCCTTTCACAAATCCATGCTGACTTGGACCTATCATATTACCTCTTTCCAAATGCACTGCTATGACATCCTTAATAATTGATTCCATCATTTTACCCACTACCGATGTCAGGCTGACCGGTCTGTAATTCCCTGTTTTCTCTCTCCCTCCTTTTTTAAAAAGTGGGGTTACATTGGCTACCCTCCACTCCATAGGAACTGATCCAGAGTCAATGGAATGTTGGAAAATGACTGTCAATGCACCCACTATTTCCAAGGCCACCTCCTTAAGTACTCTGGGATGCAGTCCATCAGGCCCTGGGGATTTATCGGCCTTCAATCCCATCAATTTCCCTAACACAATTTCCCGACTAATAAGGATTTCCCTCAGTTCCTCCTCCTTACTAGACCCTCCGACCCCTTTTATATCCAGAAGGTTGTTTGTGTCCTCCTCAGTGAATACCGAACCAAAGTACTTGTTCAATTGGTCCGCCATTTCTTTGTTCCCCGTTATGACTTCCCCTGATTCTGACTGCAGGGGACCTACGTTTGTCTTTACTAACCTTTTTCTCTTGACATTTCTATAGAAACTTTTGCAATCCGTCTTAATGTTCCCTGCAAGCTTCTTCTCGTACTCCATTTTCCCTGCCCTAATCAAACCCTTTGTCCTCCTCTGCTGAGTTCTAAATTTCTCCCAGTCCCCGGGTTATAAATATTGGCCCCAGGGAGAACTCCCCTGCTCTTCTTTGAAATAGTGCCGTGGGATTTTTTACATCCACCTGAGAGAGCAGACAGGGCCTCGGTTTAACGTCTCATCTGAAAGACGGCCCCTCTGACAGTGCAGCACTCCCTCAGCACTGCACTGGGAGCGACAGCCTGGATTTTGGTGTTCAAGTTCCTTGGAGTGGGATTTGAACCCACAACCTTCTGACTCAGAAGCAGTGACTACACTCCAAAAAAGTACTTCATTGGCTGTAAAGCGCTTTGGGACATCATGAAAGGCGCTATATAAATGCAACTCCATTCTTTCCTTGTTAGGGCTGGTGCCTGCAGAGCAAATCCCGTCTGGTTCAATGATGTCCTTTAGGGAAGGAAATCTGCCGCCCTTACCCGGTCTGGCCGATATGTGACTCCAGACCCACAGCAATGTGGTTGACTCTTAACTGCCCCTCTGAAATGGACCAGCGACACACCCAGGTGTTCAAGGGCATTAGGGATGGGCAATAAATGCCGGCCTTGTCAGCGACGCCCACATCCTGCGAATGAATGTTTAAAGTCCTGCATCCACTGAGCTCATTCATGCCTCCCTGCACGCTTTCCTCAGTCTCTCTCTCTCACACACACACGTTTATGCTACACCGCAGCGTGGTAACTGAGCTGCTCACAACTGACCACAATGTACTAAATATTGCTCTCCGCATAAACTTCAAGTAATACAGTAATCATTGTTTGAGCTGGGCTTGCTCAAATCAGAGATTCTGTTTGAAGTCTTTGAAGAGAGATAATCAGGCCAGCTAGCTTCCGCAGGTGCCGATTAAAATAAATCAGGAACTATATAAGAAGACAAAAGCAAAACACTGTGGATGCTGGAAATCTGAAATAAAAACAGAACATGCTAGAAATACTCAGCAGGTCAGACAGCATCTGTGGACAGATCACAGGCAGTATCACACACCTTCCCTTTCATGTCAGTGTCTGTGGCTCAGTGGGTAGCACTTGCACCTCTAGATCAAAAGGTTGTGGGTTCAAGTCCAACTCCAGGGACTTAAGTGCAAAAATCTAGGCTGACACTCCCAGTGCAGTGTTGAGGGGGTGCTGCACTATATCTGGAATTATATAGGCCAGTGGTGCTGCACTGATGGATTATGATGTCTTTTGGATGAGACATTACACTAAGGCCCCGTCTGCTCTCTCAGGTGGGTGTAAAAGATCCCATGGCACTATTTTGAGGAAGAGCAGGGGAGTTATCCCCAGTGTCCTGACCAATATTTATCCCTCAACCAACATCACAAAAACACATGATCTGGTTATTATCACATTGCTGTTTGTGGGAGCTTGCTGTGTGCAAATTGGCTGCTGCATTTCCCACATTATTGAATATTGTGTGCAGTTTTGGTCTCCTAACCTGAGGAAGGACATTCTTGCTATTGAGGGAGTGCAGCGAAGGTTCACCAGACTGATTCCCAGGATGGTAGGACTGACATATGAAGAAAGACTGGATTGACTAGGCTTATATTCACTGGAATTTAAAAGAAGGAGAAGGGATCTCATAGAAACATATAAAATTCTGACGGGTTTAGACAGGTTAGATGCAGGAAGAATGTTCCCCATGTTGGGGGAGTCCAGAACCAGGGGTCACAGTCTAAGGATAAGGGGTAAGTCATCTAGGACCGAGATGAGGAGAAACTTTTTCACCCAGAGAGTGGTGAACCTGTGGAATTCTCTACCACAGAAAGTTGTTGAGGCCAGTTTGTTGGATATATTCAAAAGGGAGTTAGATGTGGTCCTTGCGGCTAAAGGGATCAGGTGGTACGGAGAGAAAGCAGGAATGGGGTACTGAAGTTGCATGATCAGCCATGATCATATTGAATGGTGGTGCAGGCTCGAAGGGCCGAATGGCCTGCTCCTGCACCTATTTTCTATTACAACAGTGACTATACTTCATTGGCTGTAAAGTGCTTTAAGATAGTTGGTGGTCGTGAAAGGCGCTATATAAATCCAAATCGTTCTTTCGTCCTCTTCCCCCCATCCCCTGCCTCGGCACTTGCTTAAAATCTGTTACATCTCTAACTTTTTTCAGTTCTGTCGAAAGCTCATCAACCTGAAACGATAACTCTGTTTCTCTCTCCACAGGTGCTGCCTGACCCGCTGAGTGTCTCCAGCATTTCCTGTGACTATATAAGAACATCGCTTATACAGTAGCTCAGCACCGCAAGGTTTATTATTTTCTATTACTTCTGGAGCTAACTAAACTGTGTTATTGTAAAAATATATACGCTGTGTTACTATTACCTTGTATGTTTACTGTTTAATAAATTGGTTTAACGGTTATTCAAAGTCCAGCGCAGTGCTAATTTACAACTTCTGAAGGCGACGATCACGTGAGGAAACCAGAAGGTGAGATAGATTGAAGAGGGCCTGCTGTTCATTCCTTGGGCCACAAATGTATCTGAGCAAATGAAAACAATCTCTGGAACAAACGACCCACGGCTTACCTGAAGACCAGACGGCAAAAACGTAACATAGACTGTCTCCCAGTTTAACTTGAGTGTGTTTCAGAGCCAGCTTCGGACTGGACGTCTGAGTTTTACTGCCACTTTGTGCGCCCATGCACATTCAAAGCGAATTAGCAGCCAGGAATTCCCGAACACCCATCTCATCCATTTGAGATTTTGCCATCCGCTCTGTGCTTCTAAAAACCCACCAGCTCCTGCACTTTCAACTTTCCCCTCTCTGCGTTTCTCCAAAATCCTGCCCACTCCCTGAGATTCCCCTTGTCTGCTCTCAAACTTCAGAGTAGACAAAGGGTCTAATTAGGAGGGGGAAAATAAAGTATAAGAGGAAGCTTGCAGAGAACACAAAAACTGACTGCAAAACCTTCTATAGATATGTGAAGAGAAAAAGATTAGAGAAGACAAACGTAGGTCCTTTGCAGTCAGAATCAGGTGAATTTATAATGGGGAACAAAGAAATGGCAGACCAATTGAACAAATACTTTGGATCTGTCTTCACTAAGGAAGACACAAATAACCTTCCGTAAATACTAGGGATTCGAGGGTGTAGCGAAAAGGAGGAACGGAAGGAAATCTTTATTAGTCAGGAAATTGTGTTAGGGAAATTGATGGGATTGAAGGCCGATAAATACCCAGGGTCTGATAGGCTGCATCCCAGAGTACTTAAGGAAGTGGCCCTAGAAATAGTGGATGCATTGGTGATCATTTTCCAACAATCTATCGACTCTGGATCAGTTCCTATGGACTGGAGGGTAGCTAATGTAACACCACTTTTTTAAAAAGGAGGAAGAGAGAAAACGGGGAATTATAGACCGGTTAGCCTGACATCAGTAGTGGAGAAAATGTTGGAATCAATTATTAAAGATGAAATAGCAGGGCATTTGGAAAGCAGTGACAGGATCGATCCAAGTCAGCATGGATTTATGAAAGATAAATCATAGAAACATAGAAACATAGAAAATAGGTGCAGGAGTAGGCCATTCGGCCCTTCGAGCCTGCACCACCATTCAATAAGATCATGGCTGATCATTCACCTCAGTACCCCTTTCCTGCTTTCTCTCCATACCCTTTGATCCCTTTAGCTGTAAGGGCCACATCTAACTCCCTCTTGAATATATCCAATGAACTGGCATCAACAACTCTCTGCGGTAGGGAATTCCACAGGTTAACAACTCTCTGAGTGAAGAGGTTTTTCATCTCAGTCCTAAATGGCTTACCCCTTATCCTTAGACTATGTCCCCTGGTTGACTTCCCCAACATCGGGAACATTCTTCCTGCTTCTAACCTGTCCAGTCCCGTCAGAATTTTATATGTTTCTATGAGATCCCCTCTCATCCTTCTAAACTCCAGTGAATACAGGCCCAGTCGATCCAGTCTCTCCTCATATGTCAGTCCTGCCATCCCGGGAATCAGTCTGGTGAACCCTCGCTGCACTCCCTCAACAACAAGAATGTCCTTCCTCAGAATAGGAGAACAAAATTGAACACAATATTCTAGGTGAGGCCTCACTAAGGCCCTGTACAACTGCAGTAAGACCTCCCTGCTCATGCTTGGCAAATCTTCTAGAATTTTATGAGGATGTAACTAGTAGAGTGGACAAGGGAGAACCAGTGGATGTGGTGTATTTGGACTTTCAAAAGGCTTTTGACGAGGTCTCACACAAGAGATTAGTGTGTAAAATTAAAGCACATGTTATTGGGGGTAATGTATTGACGTGGATAGAGAACTGGTTGGCAGACAGGAAGCAGAGAGTCGGAATAAGCGGGTCCTTTTCAGAATGACGGGCAGTGACCAGTAGGGTGCCGCAGGGTTCAGTGCTGGGACCCCAGCTATTTACAATACACATCAATGATTTAGATGAAGGAATTGAATGTAATATCTACAAGTTTGCAGATGACACTAAGCTGGGTGGTGGTGTGAGCTGTGAGGAGGATGCTAAGAGACTGCAGGGTAACTTGGACAGATTAGGTGAGTGGGCAAATGCATGGCAGATACAGTATAATGTGGATAAATGTGAGGTTATCCACTTTGGTAGCAAAAACAGGAAGACAGAATATTATCTGAATGGTGACAGATTAGGAAAAGGGGAGGTGCAACGAGACCTGGGTGTCATGGTACATCAGTCATTGAAGTTTGGCATGCAGGTACAGCAGGCGGTGAAGAAAGCAAATGGCATGTTGGCCTTCATAGCGAGGGGATTTGAATATAGGAGCAGGGAGGTCTTACTGCATTTGTACAGAGCCTTGGTGAGGCCACACCTGGAATATTGTGTTGAGTTTTGGTCCCCTAATCTGAGGAAGGACGTTCTTGATTTTGAGGGAGTGCAGCGAAGGTTCACCAGATTGATTCCTGGAATGGCAGGACTGACATATGAGGAGCGACTGGATCAACTGGGCTTGTATCCACTGGAGTTTAGAAGAATGAGAGGGGATCTCATAGAAACATATAAAATTCTGACGGGATTGGACAGGTTAAAGGCAGGAAGAATGTTCCCATTGCTGGGGATTTCCAAAACCAGGGGTCACAGTCTAAGAATAAGGGGTAAGCCATTTAGGACCGAGATGAGGAGAAACTTCTTCACTCAGAGAGTGGTTAACCTGTGGGATTCTCTACCGCAGAAAGATGTTGAGGCCAGTTCATTAGATATATTCAAAAGGGAGTTAGATATGGCCTTTACGGCCAAAGGGATCAAGGGGTATGGAGAGAATGCAGGAAAGGGGTACTGAGGTTGAATGATCAGCCATGATCTTATTGAATGGCGGTGCAGGCTCGAAGGGCCTGTTTCTTTGTTTCCAGTTCGTTCCCTCGTGTAATGTGTTTGCTTCATGGGTGAAGAATTCATAGCAACACATTGCTATTAAGAACTAGTTGGTTTATTAGCAAAGGTTTAACAATCACACTAAACATTACAGTTCATCCACCAGGCTCACAACCACCTGCCTCATCGTGGATCCCCAACTGGCTGGGGTTTTATTGAGTCACGTGAACATCACGTGACTGGCTAAGCCACTCCCAACTCAACAGCTCTACAACTATTTTAGTTGCAATACTTTAAACAAGTACCCCTTAATTAAAGCGGTGGCGGGGGCACACACCAAAACCTTTTCAGGTGCCCCCTTGTATTTTTTGGTTTTTTTTCCGAGGGCACCAACACACAAATTATACACGTGCTCCCCAACAGCTGCACAAATCTGCGACCATCCTCACAGGTACACACATTACACCAAGCATTCAATAACTCTGAGGCCACCCCATCTACTTCTTCAACTCCTCCACCATTCGTGGCCGTGCCTTCAGTGCCTAAGCTTTGGAAATTCCTCCCTAAATCTCTCTGTCCCACTCTACCTCTCTCTCTCTCCTCCTTTAAAACGCTCTTTAAAACCTACCTCTTTGAACAAACTTTTGATCATCTGCCCTAATATCTCCTTATGTGGTTCGGTGTCAAATTTTTATTTGATAATGCTCCTGTGAAGGGTCTTGGGATGTTTCACTAAGTTAAAGGCGCTATATAAATACACGTTGTTTCTCTTGTTTCACCAGCTCCCCTTCCATGCTTCTGAAATCCACTTTGTGTGTTTGAAATTCCCCTCCTGCTCTATCGCTAACCCTCTATCTTCAGTTTCCACTGAGCCATGGCTGACACTAGTAAGTCAAATCCTACCTTTCCCCATCCAGCCTTGGCCACTTTCCAATTCCCCACCCTGCCCCCTAAAGACTGTTAATACCATTCCCACTAAAGTTGCTGTCACACCCCACACATCCCTGTTCTCACCAAAAGACAGGGCGGATGAGAATTTAGGCAGTCTCGTAACCCTCTCAGTTCAGCTAAGGACTGCACCACTTATGGATCACAACCACATGATTGTACTGAATAATAACAGAAGAATTAGCAGCAGGAGTAGGCCATACAGCCCCTCGAGCCTGCTCCGCCATTCAATAAGTTCATAGCTAATCTTCGACCTCAACTCCACTTTCCTGCCCGATCCCCATATCCCTTGATTCGCCGAGAGTCTAAAAATTTATCGATCTCAGCCTTGAAAATACTCAATGACTGAACATCCACAGCTCTTTGGGGTAGAGAATTCCAAAGATGCACAACCCTCTGAGTGAAGAAATTCCTGCTCATCTCAGTCTTATCCTGAGACTGTGACCCCTGGTTCTAGACACTCCAGCCAGGAGGAAGCAACCTCTCAGCATCTACCCTGTCAATCCCCCTCAGAATCTAATATGTTTCAAACAGATCTCCTCTCATCTTCTAAACTCCAGAGAGTATAGGCCCAATCTACTCAAACTCTCCTCATAGGACAACCCTCTCATCCCAGGGATCAATCGAGTGAACCTTCGTTGCACAGCCTCCAAGGCAAGTATATCCTTCCTCAGATAGGGAGACCAAAACTGTGTGCAGTACTCCAGCTGTGATCTCACTAAAACCCTATACAATTGTAGCAAGACTTCCTTACTCATGTGCTCCGACACCCTTGCAATAAAGGCCAACATGCCATTTGCAATCCTAATTGCGTGCTGTATCTGCATGCTAACTCTCTGTGTTTTTCATGTTCGAGGGCACCTAAATATTTCTGAACACCAATAATTAATCGTTTCTCACCATTTAAAAAATATTCTGTTTTTCTATTCTTCCGACCAAAGTGAATAACCTCACATTTCCCCACATTATACCCCATCTGCCACCTTATTGCCCACTCACTTATTCTGTCTGTATCCCTTTCAGGACCACTCAGTTGTCTCACTGCCTTCTCAGGGCAACTAGGGATGGAACACCCACAACCATCTGAATGGGGTACAGCCTTACTCCGCAACTACAAGATGCATTTTTATTATGCATTTGATGCAAAGCAATGTCCCAATGCAGTCACAAATAAGGACAACAGAAGAGCTAAGGGCTAATAATTTCCAGGGCTTTCAGCCGTGGCTCAGTGGGCAGCACTCTCACCTCTGAGTCAGAAGGTTCTGGATTCATGTCCCACTCCAGAGACTTGAGCACAAAAATCTAAGCTGACACTCAAGTGCAGTGCTGAGGGAGTGCTGCGCTGTCAGAGATGCTGTCTTTTGGATGAGATGTTAAATGAACCTCTCAGGAGGATGTAAAAGATCCCATGGAATTATTTTGAGCGGGGGAGTTATCCCCGGTGTCCTGGCCAATATTTGTCCCTCAACCAACATCACTAAAATAGATTATCTGGCCACTATCACATTGTTGTTTGTGGGAGCTTGCTGTGCACAAATTGGCTGCCGAGTTTCCCACATTGCAACAGTGTCTACACTTCAAAAAGTACTTCATTGGCTACAAAGCATTTTGAGACATCCTGAATCATGAAAGGTGCTATATAAATGCATAGCTATCAATCAAGCCTGTTTCAAAGAAATAAGGAACCATCTAGATTATGGCACCATGTGAAGCACAGTGATTCACAACTAATATGCAGGCCTTGCATAACTAGAAAGTGCTAAATGCTGGAGACAATGTAGTATCTGCCCCTTTATCTGTGTTAGTTTGCCTGACCTGCTAGCACTCTTGTCTCTTGACCAGACGTTAAACCGCGGCCCTGTCTGCTCTCTCAAGTGGGCACTATTTCGAAGAGAAGGGGAGTTATCCCTGGTGTCCTCACTAATATTTATCCCTCATTAAACATCACTAAAAAAACCACGCTATCCAGTCATTATCCAACATTGCTGTGTGTGGGAGCTTGCTGTGCGCAAATTGGCTGCCGCGTTTCCCACATTACAACAGTGACTACACTCCAAAAAGTATTTCATTGGCTGCAAAGCGTTTTGGGATATCCGGTGGTCGCGAAAGGCGCTATATAAATGCAAGTCTTTCTTTCTATTGCCAGAACAAACAATCTCACATGCTTCCTTACACAGAGCCTGACCTCGTTTCTCAGCTGGTGATCTCAAGAGGGAAGACAGTCTCTATTTTACCCCGAATTAGTTCCACATTATTCACAATTCCCTCTATATAATTAAAGCTACACAAGAATACATTACATAATACCTCAATTTTTATCATTTCCAGCAGGTTTGGGCTTAGCTATTGTCTCAATTATAGCTTACAATACGAGGAGGGAATCAAAACACGTTATATAAATGTTTTATATATATATGTGTGTGTGTGAGTTTTCTTCTTTCCCCTATTTCTTTTTAAGTGGTGCTCATCTACAATTATCTGTAATTAGTTTTATATCTAACTTTTCATATCTTCTTCTCTCGCCTGTATCTAATTTGCATTAATTACTTCACTGTGGCCAGGATGATGTTGCTATTTTAAGTAGTGCCACCCGGCCAGCAACTATTTAATTTTGTCGTATGATCTGATACAACCTTTGTGTGAAAATAATGCATTCAAATAATCCATAGCTGCATTCAAATGGGAGAAATCAATCACAGGAACAGGAGTAGGCCATTCAGCCCCTCGAGCCTGTTCTGCCATTCAACTGGATCATGCGACCTAACTCCATATACCCGCTGTAAGAAACGGCGGAAACATCGAGAGCATCACGCAAACATTTTGGACTGTAAGTTTTGGACATTGCTTTTCCATGTGTTCTGTTACTGCAGAAGAGCAGACAGCGGACTGGGATAGGCCCAGATGTGTTCCACAGGGGAGGGGTCAGTGGCTGAAATCGCAGGAAGACGGATGATGGAGGACCCTTCGTAATGTAATGGGAATCCATCAGTGAGAGATCAGGTAAACTGGTCGGTGCTCAAGCCATCGAAATGACTGGGAGCCTGGAGCGCGGGGACCTCAGGACAAAAGAAGCCATCTGGCCACCCAGACTCGTTGGAGCCTTAATCCCCAGGAACAGCCCAGTAACAAAGGCACAGGCCGAAGATGTGATTCGTTGCTCTTTAGTTGGACTGCCTCAGGCAAAGAACTGGGTTTTGGTGCAAGAATTCAGAAGTATTTTTCAGGTATAAGAGACGGCAGTTTGAAGCCATCTCTCTCTCTCTCCTCTTCTACACTTGTTTGCTTTGTTCAACGCACTCAAGGACCAAGCACTTCGTCTGGGACAGAGAGAAGAAACCACCGCATGAGCAAAGAGAGCCGCGCTCATCGGGAGAAGCAGCGAGTAAGCCAGAGGGGTAACAAGTGAGCATTATCCCAGCCGACACATCCTTAAAGACCACCACATGTTGTGAAGGGGTGGCGTGTGTCCCAACCAAGCCTTAGGGGTTTAGTGGGGAGGTTTCTGCGCTGATCATAGGCGTACGCAGTCTGTTGGACAGATTCAGTGGTGCCCTATTGATCCAAGCAGGAGTGTTTTAGTCATGGGTACTTCGTGATAGGGGCCTGTTCAGACGGGCAAGTGTTGTGTGTTGTACTGTGTTGTTTCACACCACCAGGGTGTGTTTTACTGGGTGCAGGTGTGTGCTTTTACTTGAATAAAAGCATTGTGATGGTTGAGACCGAAAGATCTGTCTATAACTGTGTATTCTGTTCACCACTGTAATTCCCGGGTCTAGAACTGTTTTAAGCGGGAGGATTCGAAACCACCAAGGGCAAAACCACTTACAGCACCTTTGTTTCATATCCAGTAATACCCTTACAACAAAATTCTAGCGATCTCAGTCTTGAAAATTTCAAGTGACCTAGTAGAGAGTTCCAGAGTTAAAGTGTGAAAATTGCTTCCTGATTTCATTTGTTAATGCCATAGGTCTAATTTTAAAGAAAGACTTGCATTTATATCGCACCTTTCATGTCCACCGGACATCTCAAAGCGCTTTACAGCCAATGAAGTACTTTTGGAGTGTAGTCACTGTTGTAATGTAGCAGCCAATTTGCACACAGCAAGCTCCCACACACAGCAATGTGATAATGACCAGATAATATGTTTTATTTGTTATATTGATTGAGGGAAAAATATTGGCCAGGACACCAGGGATATCTCCCCTATTCTTCGTTGAAATAGTGTCTGGGGATCTTTTACATCCACCTGAGAGAGCAGATGGGGGCCTCGGTTTAACGTCTCATCTGAAAGACAGCACCTCCAACAGTGCAGCACTCCCTCAGCACTGCACTGCAGTGTCAGCCTAGATTTTTTTGTGCTCATGTCCCTGGAATGGGACTTAAACCCACAGCCTTCTGACTCAGAAGTGAGGGTGCTGCCCACTGAGCCACAGCTGACACTCTAAGGGCCACTCTAAGCCCTCTTGTTATGGATTCCCTCCCTCCCCCCACCAACAGAGGAAATTGTTTCTGTGTATCTACACTATCGAACCCCTTTATCATTTTAAGCACTCTGATTAGATCGCCCCTCAATCTTCTATACTCGACGGAATACAATCCAAGTTTGTACAACCTGTTAAAGCAATCAAAAGCAGCTTAAACAAAAATGACTATAAACAATTAGGGGTTTGTTTTCTGACTGTCGCAGTCCCCATATAGAAATCAAAGCCAAAAAAACTTGGACTTTCCTGAGTTAAACAAATAAAACAAGGAGCATGATTACGATGCAATCGAAAAATTGATTGATATAAATATGTCAATAAATGTCGATTTTTGAACACACTTGAACACATCTGCCTTAATTTCTTCTTTTGTGGCTCAGTGTCAAATTTATCTGTTTTGTTTTGTAACACCGTTGTGGAGCGCCTTGGGACGTTTTACTACGTTAAAGCGTTATATAAATACAAGTTATTATTATTAGTTATCATTGGTCAGAGTTAGAATGCCCATGACCATGCAGAGTTCCCAGTATGGGGGTGAATTTCCCACCTGAAGCTCCCAGTGAGAAACTAACTTAAAAATGTGCGAAAATGTGACCGGTCCTCCCAGCACGTATTAGTTCATACTGGGAGTACACAGTCGGACAATATCCCCGATCATGTTGGGTTATTTTGGTGGTGAACCCGTATATGTACAATTACTGCAAGCCTGCACTTTCAGCAGTGAGTCAGACACAGCTGTACTGGAATGACACAGGCTTTGTCGGCAGCAAACCCCAGAAAACTAAAGTCATGCTACAATCTTTTTGCTGCACAGTAAGGTATATTTAAAATAGTTGTTAATGTCTCCCATGTTTTCAGACGGACCTTTAATCACAAATCTTTAACTTATGCTCCATTACACATAAACCTGCTGTGATTTATGGGATTATACTTTCCAACCAACACTGATCCCCGACAATCACTTAAATCATTTGTATTAGATCCTTCTCTGTGCTTGTTACACACTGGCGTTAATGCGTTTGCAATAAACATGTTAACAACAGCATTAAAAAGCACAGAGAAGGATTTAATTCATTGCATTGAGTGTTTATACAGGAGTAAGATTGACACAACCTATTCCCCTGTATAAGGAATCACTACTCTCTTCTGTGATGCAATTAAGGAGCCGTTTGAACATTGTAAGCATATTTGATTTTTATAAACTACCTATAATTTTGACTGTATTTTGAGGAAAATGTTCATAAATCTTTCTTGTAATTTTTGTTATTAGTTCACGGGATGTGGGCATCGCTGGCAAGGCCGGCATTTATTGCCCACCCCTAACTGCCCCTTGAGAAGGTGGTGGTGAGCCGCCTTCTTGAACCGCTGCAGTCCGTGTGGTGAAGGTGCTCCCACAGTGCTGTTAGGGAGGGAGTTCCAGGATTTTTACCCAGTTTTTAACCACCTACAATCTTTGTACTCACCACACCTTCCAATATGAAACTAAACATTACAACAGTGACTCCAAAAAGTACTTCATTGGCTGTAAAGCGCTTTGAGACATCCGGTGGTCATGAAAGGCGCTATATAAATGCAAGTCTTTCTTTCTTTCTTAAACACGTGTTCATGTACTCCTAATGGTCCAAGAGTTGTCTTCACAAAGCAGCGTATTATGTTACCCAATGAACAATGTGCAACAGAAGGGTGCCAGTCACTCAGTCGAAGGTAGTGAGTGATGACCTTCATTGCCACGGTTAGTGTAATACAGTGTAATACGGTGAGCTGTTCCGACTGAATCTTCTTTGACCAGACAGCGTACCTCAGTCACAACTTCCCTGCGGAACCTGAGCCTACGTGTGCACTGAGACATCATCATGTCTCTGTTGAAGTAAAGAAGAAACAATTTTGAAATACCTTTGAAGCACAGTCATTATTACTTAGGCATCCCGCTGCTTAGATTGGTGCCTGGGGTGAGTCATGCAACCCCCTGTACTTGTTAAAAAGAAAGACTTGCATTTATATAGCGTCTTTCACATCTTATAGGACGCCCCAAAGTGGTTTATAGCCAATGAAATACTTTTGAAGTGTAGTCACGGCTGCAATGCAGGAAACGCGGCAACCAAATTTTGCCAGGAAATATTGGCCAGGAAACCGGGGAAAACTTCCCTGCTCTTCTTTAAAATGTATTCATTCACAGGATGTGGGCATCACTGATAACACCAGCATTTATTGCCCATCCATAATTACCCTTAACTGAGTGGCTTTCTAGGCCATTTAAGAGGGCAGTTAAGAGTCAACCACATTGCTGTGTGTCTGGAATCACATTTAGGCCAGACCAGGTAAGGACACAGCTCTCCTTAAGGAGATTAGTGATCCAGTTGTTTTGTTTACATGTTGTTCACATGCCTGACACAAGACTCCCAAAGCAAGCGCTCTACTCGGAACTCCTACACGGCAAGCGAGCCAAAGGTGGGCAGAGGAAACGTTTCAAGAACACCCTCAAAGCCTCCTTGATAAAGTGCAACATCCCCACTGACACCTGGGAGTCCCTGGCCAAAGACCGCCCTTAGTGGAGGAAGTGCATCCGGGAGAGTGCTGAGCTCCTCAAGTCTCATTGCCGAGAGCGTGCAGAAACCAAGCGCAGGCAGCAAACCAGACTCCCCACCCACCCTTGTCCTCAACCACTGTGACAGAGACTGTAATTCCCATATTGGACTGTTCAGTCACCGAAGGACTCAGTTTTAGAGTGAAAGCAAGTCTTCCTTGATTTCGAGGGACTGCCTATGATGATGATGTAGGTCTGGAGTCAGATTTAGACTAGACCGGGTAAGGACACAGCTTCCCTTAAGGAGATTAGTGAACCAGTTGTTTTTTTTTAAACATGGTTTACAGTAGTTTCATGGTTATCATTTTATTTCAGATTTATTTATTGAATTTAAATTTCCCAACTGCCATGGTGGGATTTAAACTCACGTCTCTGGATCAAGCCTCAGGATTACTAGTCCAGTAACGTAACCACTATGCTACCCTTCCCTTAGTATCATGTCATGCGATGTTTCATCTCCACCTGAGAGAGCAGACGGGGGCCTCGGTTTAACGTCTCATCCAAAAGACGGCACCTCCGACAGCGCGGTGCTCCCTCAGTACTGCCCCTCCGACAGTGCAGCACTCCCTCAGTACTGCCCCTCCGACAGTGCGGTGCTCCATCAGCACTGCCCATCCGACAGTGCAGCGCTCCCTCAGTACTGCCCCTCCGACAGTGCAGCACTCCCTCAGTACTGCCCCTCCGACAGTGCGGCACTCCCTCCGACAGTGCGGCACTCCCTCAGTACTGCCCCTCCGACAGTGCAGCACTCCCACAGTACTGCCCCTCCGACAGCGCGGTGCTCCCTCAGTACTGCCCCTCCGGCAGTGCGGCGCTCCCTCAGCACTGCCCCTCCGACAGTGCGGTGCTCCCTCAGTACTGCCCCTCCGACAGTGCAGCACTCCCTCAGTACTGCCCCTCCGACAGTGCGGCACTCCCTCAGCACTGCCCCTCCGACAGTGCAGCACTCCCTCAGTACTGCCCCTCCGACAGCGCGGTGCTCCCTCAGTACTGCCCCTCCGGCAGTGCAGCGCTCCCTCAGCACTGCCCCTCCGACAGTGCAGCACTCCCCCTCCGACAGTGCAGCACTCCCTCAGTACTGCCCCTCCGACAGCGCGGTGCTCCCTCAGCACTGCCCCTCCGACAGTGCAGCACTCCCTCAGCACTGCCCCTCTGACAGTGCGGCGCTCCATCAGCACTGTCCCTCTGACAGTGCGGCACTCCCTCAGCACTGCCCCTCCGACAGTGCGGCACTCCCTCAGTACTGCCCCTTCGTCAGCGCGGTGCTCCCTCAGTACTGCCCCTCCGACAGTACGGCGCTCCCTCAGTACTGCCCCTCCGACAGTGCGGCGCTCCATCAATTATTAAGGATGTCATAGCAGTGCATCTGGAAAATGGTGACATGATAGGTCCAAGTCAGCATGGATTTGTGAAAGGGAAATCATGCTTGACAAATCTTCTGGAATTTTTTGAGGATGTTTCCAGTAAAGTGGACAAAGGAGAACCAGTTGATGTGGTATATTTGGACTTTCAGAAGGCTTTCGACAAGGTCCCACACAAGAGATTAATGTGCAAAGTTAAAGCACATGGGATTGGGGGTAGTGTGCTGACGTGGATTGAGAACTGGTTGTCAGACAGGAAGCAAAGAGTAGGAGTAAACGGGTACTTTTCAGAATGGCAGGCAGTGACTAGTGGAGTGCCGCAAGGTTCTGTGCTGGGGCCCCAGCTGTTTACATTGTACATTAATGATTTAGACGAGGGGATTAAATGCAGTATCTCCAAATTTGCGGATGATACTAAGTTGGGTGGCAGTGTGAGCTGCGAGGAGGATGCTATTAGGCTGCAGAGTGACTTGGATAGGTTAGGTGAGTGGGCAAATGCATGGCAGATGAAGTATAATGTGGATAAATGTGAGGTTATCCACTTTGGTGGTAAAAACAGAGAGACAGACTATTATCTGAATGGTGACAGATTAGGAAAAGGGAAGGTGCAACGAGATCTGGGTGTCATGGTACATCAGTCATTGAAGGTTAGCATGCAGGTACTGCAGGCGGTTAAGAAAGCAAATAGCATGTTGGCCTTCATAGCGAGGGGATTTGAATACAGGGGCAGGGAGGTGTTGCTACAGTTGTACAGGGCCTTGGTGAGGCCACACCTGGAGTATTGTGTACAGTTTTGGTCTCCTAACTTGAGGAAGGACATTCTTGCTATTGAGGGAGTGCAGCGAAGGTTCACCAGACTGATTCCCGGGATGGCGGGACTGACCTATCAAGAAAGATTGGATCAACTGGGCTTGTATTCACTGGAGTTCAGAAGAATGAGAGGGGACCTCATAGAAACGTTTAAAATTCTGACGGGTTTAGACAGGTTAGATGCAGAAAGAATGTTCCCAATGTTGGGGAAGTCCAGAACCAGGGGTCACAGTCTGAGGATAAGGGGTAAGCCATTTAGGACCGAGATGAGGAGAAACTTCTTCACCCAGAGAGTGGTGAACCTGTGGAATTCTCTACCACAGAAAGTAGTTGAGGCCAATTCACTAAATATATTCAAAAGGGAGTTAGATGAAGTCCTTACTACTCGGGGGATCAAGGGTTATGGCGAGAAAGCAGGAAGGGGGTACTGAAGTTTCATGTTCAGCCATGAACTCATTGAATGGCGGTGCAGGCTAGAAGGGCTGAATGGCCTGCTCCTGCACCTATTTTCTATGTTTCTATGTTTCTATCAGCATTGCACTGGAGTGTCAGCCTGGAATTTTGTACTCGCGTCTCTGGAGCTGTGCCCCGCCTGCCCACTGTACTATTCACTTCTGTCGTTCCTGTCGTGATACTCTGAAATCTTAGTCCTCGTTAAGATCACGAGCTCTCAGGTCAGAGCTAGAGTTCAACATTCTCTTTTCAAGTGTTTTTCCTTCCTGCAAACTTTTGCAGGAGATTTTGATGAAAAGCGTTCCCAAGTGTAAAAAGTTGCTTTTTCTCTCGCTTTTGAATAAGTTGTGTAAACCCATTGTTGGATAGGAGCGATCTTCAAGTAGTGCTAAATACGGACATAGTCCATTGATGCTTTCGACCAAAGTTGTACCCCGTGTCCCTTTTGTCTATTTTTTCACTAAAATTATCAGAGGAAAATACGGTCCTATAATGACCGCACAGACCAACTGATATCAATGAGACTGAACCTCTTGCACTGTCCGAACAGCATTGCGAATAGCAAGAGGTCAGAGCGGACTTTTAACCCAGCAGGAATCTCACTCTGCAGCAGCTGTGTAAATGAAATGATGCGGCCTCAAAACGATCAGGTCTGAGCTGATCACTGGGCCATCGAGTCATTTATTAACAACTGAAGTAGGACCAAAACCTGAATAGTACATGTATAGTTAATTGTTCCATAAGGCCAGCAGATCAAGCATGTTGACTTTACATCACATCACGTTGAGGTCAGCCACACACGGTTTATGTTTAGCAGCTGACTGGAAAAAAAATGTTCCAGAGCCTTAACCACAAATGCAACATCACTGGCGTTTTGTCTACTTGGGAGTTTTCAGCACAAGCTGGAAACTTTGGGTTACCGTTCTAATTTAGGATATTTTAAGCACAAAGAGCATTAAGGAACTTTCTTAAACATGTAAGCTGAGCCTCCTTGAAAGGCTAAACAGAAGGTTTAAAGGAATATCATTCTCATTGTAGGGCAGCCAAAGTTCCATTTCATTCTCGGTATCAATAAAAAAGACATGCATATAGATACTTCCTTTCAACAACATTTATATAGCATCTTTCATCACCTCAGGACGTCTCAAAGCACTTAGCAGCCAATCAAGTACTTTTTGAAGTGTAGTTACTGTTATAATGTAGGAAATATGGCCGCCAATTTGTAACTTTTTTAGTGATGTTGCTTGAGGGATAAATATTAGCTGGAACACCAGGGAGTGCTTCTCTGCACTTGTTTGAAATAGTGCCATACATCCAGCAGAAAAAGCAGACACGGGCTTCGGTTTAACTTCTCATCCAAAACATGCCGCCCCCAACAGCGCAGTGCTGGAGTACTGTACTGTAGTGTCCACCTCTATTGACTGGGATTTGAACCCACAGCCCTCTGACACACAGGCAGGAGTGCTACTAACTGAGGCAGGACTAAGACATTGCGGTGTCTTCCTTCAACTTCAATTATCCATGAGGTTAGGAGTTTTTTTCAGTACATGGTGTGGTTTAACTTGGAGCTGATATAAGAACATAAGAATTAGGAACAGGAGTAGGCCAATTAGCCCCTCGAGCCTGCTCTGCCATTCAACAAGATCATGGCTGATCTGGCCGTGGACTCAGCTCCACTTACCTGCCCGCTCCCCATAACCCTTAATTCCCTTATTGGTTAAAAATCTATCTATCTGTGAGCTAGCCTCAACTGCTTCCCTGGGCAAAGAATTCCACAGATTCACAACCCTCTGGTAGAAGAAATTCCTTCTCAACTCCGTTTTAAATTGGCTCCCCCGTATTTTGAGGCTGTGCCCCCTAGTTCTAGTCTCCCCGACCAGTGGAAACAATCTCTCTGCCTCTATCTTGTCTATCCCTTTCATTATTTTAAATGTTTCGATAAGATCACCCCTCATCCTTCTGAACTCCAACGAGTAAAGACCCAGTCTACTCAATCTATCATCATAAGGTAACTCCCTCATCTCCGCAATCAGCCTCGTGAATCGTCTCTGTACCCCCTCCAAAGCTAGTATATCCTTCCTTAAGTAAGGTGACCAAAACTGCACGCAGTACTCCAGGTGCGGCCTCACCAATACCCTGTACAGTTGCAGCAGGACCTCCCTGCTTTTGTACTCCATCCCTCTCGCAATGAAGGCCAACATTCCATTCGCCTTCCTGATTACCTGCTGCACCTGCAAACTAACTTTTTGGGATTCATGCACAAGGACCCCCAGGTCCCTCTGCACCGCAACATGTTGTAATTTCTTCCCATTCAAATAATATTCCCTTTTACTGTTTTTTTTTCAAGGTGGATGACCTCACATTTTCCGACATTGTATTCCATCTGCCAAACCTTAGCCCATTCGCTTAACCTATCTAAATCTCTTTGCAGCCTCTCTGTGTCCTCTACACAACCCGCTTTCCCACTAATCTTTGTGTCATCTGCAAATTTTGTTACACTACACTCTGTCCCCTCTTCCAGGTCATCTATGTATATTGTAAACAGTTGTGGTCCCAGCACCGATCCCTGTGGCACACCACTAACCACCGATTTCCAACCCGAAAAGGACCCATTTATCCCGACTCTCTGCTTTCTGTTCGCCAGCCAATTCTCCATCCATGCTAATACATTTCTTCTGACTCCGCGTACCTTTATCTTCTGCAGTAACTTTTTGTGTGGCACCTTATCGAATGCCTTTTGGAAATCTAAATACACCACATCCATCGGTGCACCTCTATCCACCATGCTCATTATATCCTCAAAGAATTCCAGTAAATTAGTTAAACATGATTTCATCTTCATGAATCCATGTTGCGTCTGCTTGATTGCACTATTCCTATCTAGATGTCCCGCTATTTCTTCCTTAATGATAGCTTCAAGCACTTTCCCCACTACAGATGTTAAACTAACCGGCCTACAGTTACCTGCCTTTTGTCTGCCCCCTTTTTTAAACAGAGGCGTTACATTAGTTGCTTTCCAATCCGCTGGTACCTCCCCAGAGTCCAGAGAATTTTGGTAGATTATAACGAATGCATCTGTTATAACTTCCGCCATCTCTTTTAATACCCTGGGATGCATTTCATCAGGACCAGGGGACTTGTCTACCTTGAGATCCATTAGCCTGTCCAGCACTACCCCCCTAGTGATAGTGATTGTCTCAAGGTCCTCCCTTCCCACATTCCCACGACCAGCAATTTTTGGCATGGTTTTTGTGTCTTCCACTGTGAAGACTGAAACAAAATAATTGTTTAAGGTCTCAGCCATTTCCACATCTCCCATTATTAAATCCCCCTTCTCATCTTCTAAGGGACCAACATTTACTTTAGTCACTCTTTTCCATTTTATATATCGGTAAAAGCTTTTACTATCTGTTTTTATGTTTTGCACAAGTTTACTTTCGTAATCTATCTTTCCTTTCTTTATTGCTTTCTTAGTCATTCTTTGCTGTCGTTTAAAATTATCCCAATCTTCTAGTTTCCCACTAACCTTGGCCACCTTATACGCATCGGTTTTTAATTTGATACTCTCCTTTATTTCCTTGGTTATCCATGGCTGGTTATCCCTTCTCTTACCACCCTTCATTTTCACTGGAATATATATAAAAGAGCTCCTTAAAAGTCTTCCACTGTTCCTCAATTGTGCCACCGTTTAGTCTGTGTTCCCAGTCTACTTCAGCCAACTCTGCCCTCATCCCACTGTAGTCCCCTTTGTTTAAGCAAAGTACGCTCGTTTGAGACACTACTTCCTCACCCTCAATCTGTATTACAAATTCAACCACACTGTGATCACTCATTCCGAGAGGATCTTTTACTAGGAGATCGTTTATTATTCCTGTCTCATTACACAGGACCAGATCTAAGATAGCTTGCTCCCTTGTAGGTTCTGTAACATACTGTTCTAAGAAACAATCCCGTATGCATTCTATGAATTCCTCCTCAAGGCTACCCTGTGCGATTTGATTTGACCAATCGATATGTAGGTTAAAATCCCTCATGATTACTGCCATTCCTTTTTCACATGCCTCCATTATTCCCTTGATTATTGCCCGCCCCACCGTGAAGCTATAAACTACGCCCACCAGTGACTTTTTCCCCTTACTATCTCTAATCTCCACCCACAATGATTCAACATTTTGTTCATTAGAGCCAATATCGTCTCTCACAACTGCCCTGATATCATCCTTTATTAACAGAGCTACCCACTTCCTTTCCCTTCTTGTCTATCTTTCCGAATTGTCAGATACCCCTGTATGTTTAATTCCCAGTCTTGGCCACCCTGCAACCACGTTTCTGTAATGGCCACCAAATCATACCCATTTGTAATGATTTGTGCCGTCAACTCATTTACTTTGTTTCGAATGCTGCATGAATTTAGGTAAAGTGTTTTAATACTAGTTTTTAAACCATGATTTTTAGTTTTGACCCCTCCTGTAGCCCCTTTATATTCATACATATTGTCCCTTCCTATCACGTTGTGGTTTACACTTACCCCAGTGCTACTCTGCTCTGTTGCCTCCTGCCTTTTGCATCCTTTCTTGGGGTTCTGTTCATCTGAGCTCTCACCCACTCTAACTAGCTCAGAGCCCTCTCCCGCACTATCAAAACCACCCGTGAGAACATTGGTCCCATCTCTGTTGAGGTGTAAACTGTCCGACTTGTGCAGGTCCCACCTACCCCAGAAGCAGTCCCAATTGTTCAGGAAACTAAAGACCTCCCTCCTACACCAATGCCCCAGCCACGTATTTATCTGACTAGCCTTCCTATTTCTACCCTCACTAGTACGTGGCACTGGCAGTAATCCCGAGATTACCACCTTTGAGGTCCTGGCTTTCAATCTTACTCCTAGCTCCCTAAACTCAGCTTTCAGGACCTCACCCCTCTTTCTACCTATGTCGTTGGTACCAATGTGGACCACAACCACTGGCTGTTCCCCTTCCCTCCCCAGAATGCCCTGCAATCGCTCAGTGACTTCATTGACCCTTGCACCAGGGAGGCAACACACTATCCTGATGTCACTTTTGCTGCCGCAGAAGCGCCTATCTGCTCCCCTAACTATTGGGTGATCTTATTGAAACGTATAAGATTCTGAGGGGGCTTGGCAGGGTAGATGCAGAGAGGATATTTCCCCTCATGGGGGAACCTAGAACTAGGGGGCATAGCTTCAGAATAAGGGGTCACCCATTTAAGATGGAGTTGAGGAGAAATTTCTTCTCTCAGAGGATCGTGAATCTTTGAAATTCTCTACCCCAGAGAGCTGTGGAGGCTGGGTCACTGAATATATTTAAGGTGGAGATCGACAGATTTTTGAGCGATAAGGGAATAAAGGGCTATGGGGAGCGGGCAGGGAAGTGGAGTTAATCCATGATCAGATCAGCCATGATCTTATTGAATGGTGGAGTAGGCTCGAGGGGCCGAACGATTGACTCCTGCTCCTATTTCTTATGTCCTTATGTGTGGTCCTTTGGTCACTTCTGACACGGTTTGCATGGCCAGCTGCCTGGGTAGCAGCAGCAGGCGCCGGGAGCTGATTGGTTGGCACTTGTTGTAATGGGACCACGGTGCACTCAAAAATATCATCCGCAAAAGGGGATCATGAGCTCGGAGGGGGATGAACCTGCTTCAGCATTTTGTAGATCATAGAATTTGAACCATAGAAATTTACAGCACGGAAGGAGGCCATTCGGCCCATCGTGTCCGTGCCGGCCCACAAAGAGCTAGCCGGCCTAATCCCATTTTCAGTTCTTGGTCCGTAGCTCTGTAGGTTACAGCACTGCAAGGGCACATCCAGGTACTTTTTAAATGTGGTGAGGGTTTCTGCCTCTACCACCCTTTCAGGCCGTGAGTTCCAGACCTCCACCACCCTCTGGGTGAAAAAATTTCCATTCAAATCCCCTCTAAACCTCCCCCCAATTACTTAAAATCTATGCCCCCTGGTTGTTGACCCAACAAGCGGAGAGACGAGATCCGGGGACCAGTGAGAGGAATCTGGGACACAGATTCACCACTGACACTTCTCGGACTCGCTGACGGAATCGCTCTGGCCCAACTAATGGGGTCACATAATGGAGATGGAGTAACTCTCCTTCCCTGAACCTCTCCGCTTCTTGCCGCCCCTTGTTGGCACTTCGTTCAAGGCTCTTCTGGCACCCGATTTATTCTCCTCAGACATTTTCAAACTCAATTTCAGACATGCAAATCTCTTCAGTTACCTTTATGTTCTGTTTTAAACAAGGCCGGCACACCAGATAATCTAAATTTTAGTGATTTCCATTGTAACACGATACAATGTACACATCGGAACAATGCCTCACACGGTGGAAAATCACATTCCTTTTCATGTGATAGGGGAATTTAGTGCATGAATAACTTGCCAAGTAATGGACCATTAGGACTCATTGTGTGATGGAAAAACTGACAGTTACAGAGAGGGATTAGTTCTCCTTGAGCAAAACAGTTCCATTTTGTACCTATTTTAGTTTTATGAACTTTTTGCTCAATGTGCACTTTTTTTTAAACAGTCTGCAAATCTAATTGTTCTGCTTCTTCCAGTTTCCCCACGTTGTTGCACATTACAATCTGAATGATATTCAGTGTTGAAAGCTTGTCACAATGGGGGGAATATTGTAGTCGGAGACTTCCTTCGGGTGAATGCCTCCCACCTGAAAAATTTTAACGAAAATACCTGGTGGTCCCGGAGGAACAGAGGATTGTGGTCGGAGGCCTAGTTTTGCAGTCCAGCGTTCAGAAACATGTCTTCCAGGTACGTATTCGTATCCTGGGATCATGTGGGCCTGGACAACCAATCAACATCTAGTATTCTCATTGATAATAATGGGAACTCCATTTCTATGAGCGCTCATTACCAACAATGAGAATAACCTCCCAAAAAACACAGAAATACAACTCAATAAATAAAAAAAACATCTCACGTATTTAAAATTAATTGAAATTGAATGCAATTAAATGTTTTAGGAAAAAAATGTTTTTTGAATGTATTTTAACAGGGTTAAAAATAAACTTTCCTTATCGACAGGGTTTTTAATTTAAAAATTAGGGATTAAATTTAATTTTTCTGTGTTTTAAAACTCTTACACTGGTAAAGATAGGCTATACGCCTGTTGTTATCAGGCGTAAGGGTTTGAAGAACATTCGCTGGGCAAATAGCCTAATCTCTGCTCTGTGGATGTCCTTCTCCTGCGGATGCGTGCAATCTGTCAAAAGGCGGTTCTCGCGCCGAGAATCAGCATTTGCGAAGCCGCTTCGATGTGCGCACATACCCGGCGAGGACGCAATTTTCGCCCCATTATGAGAACAAGAGCAATCATGAAAAAGTTCAAAAGCTGAGTGTAAATATGGCTCAGTTGGTCGTGCTCTTGGCTCTGAATCATGATTGTAGTTTCACACTCCAGGCTCATACTTGAGCACGTATTCTAGGCTGATACTTCAGTGCATTACTGGGGAAGTGCTGCACTGTGAGAGGTGCTGTCTACTGAGGTTTTAAACAAAAGGCCCCATCTGCCTGTTCAGGTAAACAAGGAATCTGTGCCCTAGAAATTGGCCCTCACCATGAAATGAGCAGTGTTAGTGCCAAAGGATGTTAAGCTGCGCCACCTGAAAATGGTCTTGGTAGCACGCAAAATTCGTGCTCAGTCTTCATTAACAGGATAATGGTCATGATTTCAGCTGGCAGTAGAGCGCCAGGTGCCGTTTCTTCACCAGATCATGGCAGTAACAGGTGGCGTTAAATACCTGAATTTTTAGCCCCTGGAATCATACAGCATAGAAAGAGGCTATTTGGCCCATCGTGCTTGTGCCAGTTCTTTGAAAGATGCCCACATCCCGAGAATGAATAACGAAAGTGTCCTTTCTTATACTTGAGAGTATTTCTGCTGCTTCTTAAAATTAAACAAACCGCTCGAGCAATGCGTAAAGCAATCAGATATGCTATATAATATTGCATATCCAGTTGATACCCCATTTGGTTTTTTTTTAAATTAGTGACTCACTATAGAGAAATAATTTACTTTCGAATTATTATTCTCTTGGATTTCAACAACCTCAGGGTTGCATTCTTGAAGATAACATCAGTGCTGCCAACAGATAGCAATTCAATTATAAACATTGAACGCAAGGGGGAAAATAGGCTCCGTCAGACTGGAAAAGTTTGATAAATGGGAAGAGCTGAAATCAGTGAACCAAATTATAAGACAACAAAACACTTTCACGAGTGGAAACATACCCCAGTTGATATTCAATAACAACTATTCCACTATCCTTTGCCCACAAATTGTACGTATACTGTATTTTTTCCCCAAAAATGGTTTCACTTGCACAGACAATTCATCATCATCATCATCATAGGCAGTCCCTCGGAATCGAGGAAGACTTGCTTCCACTCCTAAAGTGAGTCCTTGGTGGCTGAACAGTCCAATGTGAGAGCCACAGACCCTGTCACACATGGAACAGACATTCGTCAGGGGAAGGAGTGGGTGGGACTGGTTTGCCGCACGCTCCTTCCACTGCCTGCGCCTGACATCTACATGCTCGCAGCGTTGAGACTCGAAGAGCTCAACGCGCTCTCGGATGCACTTTCTCCACCTAGAGCGGTCTTCGGCCAGGGACTGCAAGGTGTCAGCGGTGATGTTGCACTTTACCAGGGAGGCTTTGAGGGTGCCCTTGTAACGTTTCCGCTGCCCACCTTTGGTTCGTTTGCCGTGAAGGAGCTCCGCGTAGAGCAATTGCTTAAGCAACAGACAATTTAATTAGCTACTGGAAAAGAAAGACTTGCATTTATATAGCACCTTTCACGACCACCGCTGACACCTGTCCCAAAGCGCTTTACAGCTAATGGAGTACTTTTTGAAGCATAGACACTGTTGTAATGTGGGAAACGCGGCAGCCAAATTTACACACAGCAAGCTCCCACAAACAGCAATGTGATAACGACTAGATAATCTGTTTTAGTGATGTTGATTAAGAGCTAAATATTTTCTAGCACACCAGGGATAATTTCCCTGCTCTTCTTCAAAATAGTGCCAGTGGGATCTTTTACATCCACCTGAGAGAACAGACGGGGCCTCGGTTTAACACCTCATCTGAAAGACGGCACCTCCAACAGTGCAAGATTCCCTCAGTATAGCACTGGGAATGTCAGCCTAGATTTTTGTGCTCAGTTCTCTGGAGTGGGACTTGAACCCACAACCTTCTGAGTAAAAGGAGAGAGTGCTGCTCACTGAGTCACAGTTGATATGCAATTAAAGCTATTTCCATGTGAAGCATTATCCCATTAATTACTTAAACAGAAAAGCTGTATACCATTTCTTACAGGGCTTGACAGAGTAGATGCAGGGAGGATGTTTCCTCTGGCTGGGGAGTCTAGAACCAGAGGTCACAGTCTCAGAATAAGGGGTTGGCCATTTAGGATTGAGTTGAAGAGGAATTTCTTCACTCAGAGGGTGGTGAATCTTTGGAATTCTCTACCCCAGAGGGCTGTGGAGGCTTGGTCATTGAGTATATTCAAGACAGAGATCGATAGATATTTGGATATGGGGATAGTGCAGGCAAGTGGAGTTGAGGTAGAAGATCAGCCATGATCTTATTGAATGGCGGAGCAGGCTTGAGGGGCCGAATGGCCTACTCCTGCTCCTATTTCTTATGTTCTTATGTTCTCACAGAATGCGAGTTTTAATTATTTGCATTGGATAGATCAACAGTTGTGTTTAGTATACAATTTCAGCCATGACTCTGTGTAACAGAGGCTGTAAAGTGATGGTAAGGAACTTGCACATTGCAAATATTGGCCACACTGATCAATGTCCCTACACATTAAGTTAGTTCCAAGATCTAATAAGGAAAGTTCAAGTTGTATATCAGAGGACTTTCCATTCGGGCCATTATTTTTCTTAGTTTCCATCTTGGCTTAAAACTGATCCCGAAATAACATCAAATATTTTCATTCGATTAGGCCTTCCAAATTTTCATGTCATGGTCGATATGCCTCCAGTGATCAGCAAACGTTGTAGCCACAGGCATGTGAATGTGATTGGCATAATTTCAACCCAGCTCCATGAAATGTTCCAGCCCTACAATCAACATATACTTCATCTAAGATACTAATTTACCATAAAGATTAAATTAATAATTAAAATATGTAACTATCATTATAAGCTAGTTATTGAAATTCACTACCAAGAATAAATCTCAAATGTGTATGTTTTACCCCAACCTTTTTAATGAATAAAAATCACCATTTAGCAACTTTGCCCTGTTTTTGTATCTCACTGAAGTCGAACATACGAACAATGACAGACAGATAAAGACCCTCTGGCCCATCCAGCCTGTCCCACACAATGGTGATACACACTCCACCCACCCAAAATCATGTGATCTCCTGGGAGAGGCAAAAAACAGATAAAAATCTGGGAAATTCCTCTCCGACCCATCTAGGCGATCAAAACTAGTCCAGGAGATCACTCTGATCATGAATTCCCTGCAGAACCTACCTTCTGTAAGAGATGATCTGCGCCCCAGCCAGAAACAGGGGCAGCTCTCGCTTGAAGGAATTCAGCGATTCACCATCCACCGCACGAGACGGCAGCCTGTTCCAGAGGCCCACTATTCTCCTGCTCCTGAACCACCTCCTGACAAGTCAGTGTAGTTTTCAGGGGATACGAGGGGTGAGTATTAGTTTGTGTTCAATAGGGTTTTTAAAAAAAATCTATTTCTATCTAGGTAAAAACATGTTAGAATTTTGAAAGGGCAGGGTAATGGGATTTGAGTAGATAATATCAGTTGAAGAGTCAGCAATGGGCTGAATGGCTTCCCTTTGTGTTGTCATTTCTATGGTTAAAAAGTAACATTACTCCAACCAAACGAATGAAATTAGATTGTGCTGCAAACATCAGCTTTATGCTGAAAAGCTTCTTGTCAACAGGGCTAGGCAACAGGAAAGGAGAATTGTACAGGGTCATAAAACACTCCCAGCTTCTAGGATTTCCTCCAACTTATGTTATAAATAGAACATATGCCATCCACGCCACTGGTAGCTTGGTGAGTGAATTGAACGGTGTGTTGCTGAAACACCCAGGCCAGAAGGTCCTATGTTTAGTTGGCAGTCGATGCTGAGCTAACTCAATGCTGATGTCACATTACTAGCTGCTGGTGTTCCTACCAATACCATCGTAATACTTCACATAGAATAAACCTTTACACTTAGAATATGTTTGCAGCGCCAACAGGTCGATGCTAAGAGACTGTTTCCCCGGGCTGGAGAGTCTAGAACAGGGGGGTCACAGGATAAGGGGTCGGCCATTTAGGACTGAGATGAGGAGGAAGTTCTTCATTCGGAGGGTTGTGAATCTTTAGAATGCTCTGCCCCAGATGGATGTGGATGCTCAGTTGTTGAATATATTCAAGACAGAAATCGATACATTTTTGGACTCTAGGCGAATCAAAGAATATAAGGATAGGACGGGAAAGTGGAGTTGAGATCAAAGGTCACCCATGATCTTATTGAATGGCGGAGCAGGCTTATGGGGCCGTGTGGTCTACTCCTAATTATTAAGCTCCTATGTTTGGCGATGTAAGGCAGCATGCCATTTGTTTTGTTGTTTGATGCCTCACATTGTTTGAATGCAGTGAATGAGTTAAAAGAAACATCGCATTTGTCTCACATTGGCATCCTGGTAGTGAATTTTCAAAGCAACTGGTTAGTTATCAGTTAAATTATTGGACTCTATTACAGACCAGTGATTGACAGGTGCACGTGCAGCTTAGAAACAAGTTCTGAAAGGAAGCAACAGTGGAGGAATTTCAAGACACTGCAATGTATTCACAATTATTTTGTGCAGATGTGTTTAGAAATGCAGACTGAATGGAAAGGGGGGGAACAGATCACAGATCGGTTTATTCTCCAAGATAAAGCAACACGCCACTGAAGAACTGGAATGCTTAGAACCGTGTGTGTGGCCCGAGGAGCAATGGAATAACTAAGCACAAACTGTGGAATTGTGGGTTGTCTGGCTATGTAAAACTGTCTAGAGGTCTGGAGATTGAAGATTGGAAATAGATAAGTGCGATTAATATGAAATATTTACCCATCAACTCGAAATTCATTTTAAAACCAGATACACGAGTTGAAAAAGTCATCACATTAGCAGGGCTCTGGGGAGAAGTTCTTTAAAGCACCTTTTATATCTGACTAAGTGCTGTGCTGGTGTTTGCAACTCCCGATGCTCAGGTCTGGCCCAGCAGGCAGTAAACCTGCTGGACTCTCTAAAGCCAGTACCTTAGAACATTCACCTTGCTAGTCTTTCCACGAGCTGATCTCAGCCAATTCAGCAAGTTTAAAGCTCCGATGAAGGTTCCACGTCTGAAAACTTCCTAACCCGCTGCTCTCTTTAAAGAGGCTTGTAGCCCTCAAGGTGATCCAAAACTCAGCTGCCCGTGCCCTAACACGCACCAAGTCCCGCTCACCCATCACCCCTGTGCTCGCTGACCTACATTGGCTCGATTTCAAAATTCTCATCCTTATTTTCAAATCCCTCCATGGCCTCGTCCCCTCCCTATCTCTGCAATTTCTTCCAGCCCCACAATCCCCCCGAGATGTCTGCGCTCCTCTAATTGAGCATCTCTGATTATAACCATTGGTGGCCGTGCCTTCTGTTGCCTAGGGAGGGAGCAGCGTGCGGCGGCCCAGCCGGGAAATCGGTGCGGTCCGGGCCTGCAAGTCCATCTGCAGGCCGGGGCCATTAGAGGGAGCAGCGTGCGGTGGCATACCACGGCAGGGGGCAGCTTGTGCTGCTAAAGGAGGGCGATGGCTGACTGCAGTACGGGCAGGTACAGCAGGAGCGGCGAGGTCGGGGCGAAGGAGCGGCAAGAGTTCATAGAGGGATGTGATCAGGGCCCAGGAGAGGCAAGAGTTCGGGGCCTAGAAGAGGCGAGGACCCATGGGCAGCACAGGCCAGCCCACACTGTGCGATATGTGTACGCACTAGGTCCGTGCAGCAGAGCTGGTCTCCAGTCATCCTGGTTAACCCTTGCCACTGGACCAAGACCTAGCTCTGTCAAGCCCGTGTGGTGGCTGGTGTACAACGGTCACCACAGGCATCTTCCACCCTTCAGGATGTAGTTTGGGATCTGGAATATTAGGTCCTTCATTGAAACACCTGTGAACTCATCCCTTTTCGGCATGGAAGCAAGTCATCCTCGCTTCGAGGGATTGCCTATGATGATGATGACAACGATGAGGTCCCAAGCTCTGGAATTCCCTGCCTAAATCTCTCTGCCTCTCTACCTCTCTTTCCGCCTTCAAGACGCTCCTTAAAACCTGTCTCTTTGACCAAGCTTTTGTTCACCAGCTCTAATTTCTCCTTATGCGGCTCGGTGTAATATTTTTATCTCATAATACTCCTGTGAAGTGCCTTGGGACATTTCACTATGTCAAAGGCGCTATATAAATATAAATTGATGTTGTCTATTCCCAGATTTTGGTTTTACTTCAGATTCCCGACCTTGGCTCAGTGCTCATTCTCTCATCTCTGAGTGAGAAAGTCATGGGCTCAAGCCCCTCTCCAGAGACTTAAGCACATAATGAAGGCTGACAGCTCAGTGCAGTACTGAAGGAGAAGCCATCTTTCACATGAAGGCCTATCAATTCTCTAGGTAGATGGAGTCAGATATGGTCCTTACGGTTAAGGGGATCAAGGGGTATGGAGAGAAAGCAGGAAAGGGGTACTGAGGGAATGATCAGCCATGATCTTATTGAATGGTGGTGCAGGCTCGAAGGGCCGAATGGCCTACTCCTGCACCTATTTTCTATGTTTCTATGTAAAAGATCCTTTCCTGATATTTAAAGAGCAGGGGAGCTCTCCCAGTGTTCTGTCCAAAATTGATCTCTCAAGTATCATCACGACAACAGATTAAATGGTCATATATAGAGAATCATAAAACAGCACAGCACAGAAGGAGGCCATTCGGCCCATCGAATCTGCGCCGGCTCTTTCGAAGAGCAATCCAGTTAGTCCCCCTCCCCCACTCTTTCCCCACAACTAGCAGTTTTTTCTCCTTCAAGTAATTAGCCAGTAGAATGCGACTATTGAATCTGTATCCACCACCCTATCAGGCGGTGTATTCCAAATCCTATACTCGATCTAAAGCCTTCATGATTTCAAACACCTCTATCAAATCTCCTTAGCCTTCTCTGCTCTTTGTGGGATCTTTCTGTGTGAAAGTCGGTTACTGCATTTCCTTTGCCCCACCATTGGCAGCTGTGCCTTCAGTTGTGTAGGCCGTAAGCTCTGAGAAATCTTATCGATTTCAAAATTCTCATCCTTATTTTCAAATCCTTCCGTGGCCTCACCCCTCCCTATCTTTAACCTACCCCAGTCCCACAATAACCCCCCACCTCCTCCGACATGTCTGCGCTCCTCTAAATTCTGCCCTCCTGAGCATCCCTGATTATAATCGTTCAATCACCGGTGGCCGTGCCTTCTGTTGCCTGGGCCCCAAGCTCTGGAATTCCCTCCCTAAATCTCTCCACCTCTCTACCTCTCTACCTCTCTCTCCTCCTCCTACACGCTCCTTAAACACAAGTTGTTGTTGTTGTTAGAATTACCTTCTGATTTACTATTGGGAGTCTGCGGCTCACTTGTTTCAGTTCATCTTATATTTTCTAACCAATTTGTTTCATCAGCCAAGGCTCTGTGGGCAGCACCCTCTCCTCTGTGTCAGAAGGTTGTGGGTTCAAGTCCCACTCTAGAGACTTGAGCAAAAAATCTGAAGCTGCTGGTGCAGTACTGAGGGAGTGCTGCACTGCCAGAGGTGCTGTCTTTCAAATGAGATGTTAAACTAAGGTCTGCTCTCTCAGGTGGACGTAAAAATTTAACATAAGAATTAGGAACAGGAGTAGGCCATCGAGACCCTCGAGCCTGCTCCGCCATTCAATAACATCATGGCTGATCTGGCCGTGGACTCAGCTCCACTTACCCGCCCTCTCCCCGTAACCCTTAATTCCCTTATTGGTTAAAAATCTATCTATCTGTGACTTGTATACATTCAATGAGCTAGCCTCAACTGCTTCCTTGGGCAGAGAATTCCACAGATTCACAACCCTCTGGGAGAAGAAATTCCTTCTCAACTCGGTTTTAAATTGGCTCCCCCGTATTTTGAGGCTGTGTCCCCTAGTTCTAGTCTCCTCGACCAGTGGAAACAACCTCTCTGCCTCTATCTTGTCTATCTCGTTCATTATTTTAAATGTTTCTATAAGATCACCCCTCATCCTTCTGAACTCCAACAAGTAAAGACCCAGTCTACTCAATCTATCATCATAAGGTAACCCCCTCATCTCCGGAATCAGCCTCGTGAATCGTCTCTGTACCCCCTCCAAAGCCAGTATATCCTTCTTTAAGAAAGGTGACCAAAACTGCACGCAGTACTCCAGGTGCGGCCTCACCAATACCCTGTACAGTTGCAGCAGGACCTCCCTGCTTTTGTACTCCATCCCTCTCGCAATGAAGGCCAACATTCCATTCGCCTTCCTGATTACCTGCTGCACCTGCAAACTAACTTTTTGGGATTCATGCACAAGGACCCCCAGGTCCCTCTGCACCGCAGCATGTTGTAATTTCTCCCCATTCAAATAATATTCCCTTTTACTGTTTTTTTTCCCAAGGTGGATGACCTCACACTTTCCGACATTGTATTCCATCTGTCAAACCTTAGCCCATTCGCTTAACCTATCCAAATCTCTTTGCAGCCTCTCTGTGTCCTCTATACAACCCGCTTTCCCACTAATCTTTGTGTCATCTGCAAATTTTGTTACACTACACTCTGTCCCCTCTTCCAGGTCATCTATATATATTGTAAACAGTTGTGGTCCCAGCACCGATCCCTATGGCACACCACTAACCACCGATTTCCAACCCGAAAAGGACCCATTTATCCCGACTCTCTGCTTTCTGTTCGCCAGCCAATTCTCTATCCATGCTAATACATTTCCTCTGACTCCACGTACCTTTATCTTCTGCAGTAACCTTTTGTGTGGCACCTTATCGAATGCCTTTTGGAAATCTAAATACACCACATCCATCGGTACACCTCTATCCACCATGCTCATTATATCCTCAAAGAATTCCAGTAAATTAGTTAAACATGATTTCCCCTTCATGAATCCATGCTGCGTCTGCTTGATTGCACTATTCCTATCTAGATGTCCCGCTATTTCTTCCTTAGTGATAGTTTCAAGCATTTTCCCCACTACAGATGTTAAACTAACCGGCCTATAGTTACCTGTCTTTTGTCTGCCCCCTTTTTTAAACAAAGGCGTTACATTAGCTGCTTTCCAATCTGCTGGTACCTTCCCAGAGTCCAGAGAATTTTGGTAGATTATAACGAATGCATCTGCTATAACTTCCGCCATCTCTTTTAATACCCTAGGATGCATTTCATCAAGACCAGGGGACTTGTCTACCTTGAGATCCATTAGCCTGTCCAGCACTACACCCCTAGTGATAGTGATTGTCTCAAGGTCCTCCCTTCCCACATTCCTGTGACTATCAATTTTTGGCATGGTTTTTGTGTCTTCCACTGTGAAGACCGAAGCAAAATAATTGTTTAAAGTCTCAGCCATTTCCACATCTCCCATTATTAAATCCCCCTTCTCCTCTTCTAAGGGACCAACATTTACTTTAGTCACTCTTTTCCGTTTTATATATCGGTAAAAGCTTTTACTATCTGTTTTTATGTTTTGCGCAAGTTTACCTTCGTAATCTGTCTTTCCTTTCTTTATTGCTTTTTTAGTCATTCTTTGCTGTTGTTTAAAATTTTCCCAATCTTCTAGTTTCCCACTAACCTTGGCCACCTTATACGCATTGGTCTTTGATTTGATACTCTCCTTTATTTCCTTGGTTATCCACGGCTGATTATCCCTTCTCTTACTACCCTTCTTTTGCACTGGAATATATTTTTGTTGCGCACTATGAAAGAGTTCCTTAAAAGTCCTCCACTGTTCCTCAATTGTGCCACCGTTTAGTCTGTGTTTCCAGTCTACTTTAGCCAACTCTGCCCTCATCCCACTGTAGTCCCCTTTGTTTAAGCATAGTACACTCGTTTGAGACACTACTTCCTCACCCTCAATCTGTATTACAAATTCAACCATACTGTGATCACTCAGTCCGAGAGGATCTTTTACTAGGAGATCGTTTATTTTTCCTGTCTCATTACACAGGACCAGATCTAAGATAGCTTGCTCCCTTGTCGGTTCTGTAACATACTGTTCTAAGAAACAATCCCGTATGCATTCTATGAATTCCTCCTCCAGGCTACCCCGTGCGATTTGAGTTGACCAATCGATATGTAGGTTAAAATCCCCCATGACTACTGCCGTTCCTTTTTCACATGCCTCCATTATTCCCTTGATTATTGCCCGCCCCACCGTGAAGTTATTATTTGGGAGCCTATAAACTACGCCCACCAGTGACTTTTTCCCTTTACTATCTCTAATCTCCACCCACAAAGATTCAACATTTTGTTCATTAGAGCCAATATCGTCTCTCACAACTGCCCTGATATCATCCTTTATTAACAGAGCTACCCCACCTCCTTTCCCTTCTTGTCTATCTTTCCGAATCGTCAGATACCCCTGTATGTTTAATTCCCAGTCTTGGCCCCCTGCAACCATGTTTCTGTAATGGCCACCAAATCATACCCATTTGTAATGATTTGTGCTGTCAACTCATTTACTTTATTTCGAATGCTGCGTGCGTTTAGGTAGAGTGTTTTGATCCTAGTTTTTAAACCATGATTTCTAGTTTTGACCCCTCCTGCAGCCCCTTTATATTCAGTGGCCCTTTTTGTTTTATGCCTTGGGTTTCTCTGCCCTCCACTTTTACTCATCTCCTTTCTGTCTTTTGCTTTTGTCTCCTTTTTGTTTCCCTCTGTCTCCCTGCATTGGTTCCCATCCCCCTGCCATATTAGTTTAACTCCTCCCCAACAGCACGAGCAAACACTCCCCCGAGGACATTGGTTCCGGTCCTGCCCAGGTGCAGACTGTCCGGTTTGTACTTGTCCCACCTCCCCCAGAACCTGTTCCAATGCCCCAGGAATTTGAATCCCTCCCTGCTGCACCACTGCTCAAACCACATATTCATCTATGCTATCCTGCGATTCCTACTCTGTTTCCATGACACTATTTTGAAGAAGAGCAGGGGAGTTATCCCCGGTGTCCTGGGCCATTATTTAAGAACATAAGAAATAGGAGCAGGCGTCGGCCATTTGGCCCCTCGAGCCTGCTCCGCCATTCAATAAGATCATGGTTGATCTGATCATGGATTCAGCTCCACTTCCCTGCCTGCTCCCCATAACCCTCGAGTCCCTTATCGCTCAAAAATCTGTCTATCTCTGCCTTAAATTTATTCAATGACCCAGCCTCCACAGCTCTCTGGGGCAGAGAATTCCACAGATTTACAACCCTCTGAGAGAAGAAATTTCTCCTCCTCAGTTTTAAATAGGCGGCCCCTTATTCTGAGACTATGTCCCCTAGTTTTAGTTTCCCCTATGAATGGAAATATCCTCACTGCATCCACCTTCTTGAGCTCCCTCATTATCTTAAACATTTCAATAAGATCACCTCTCATTCTTCTGAACTCCAATGTGTATAGGCCCAACCTACTCAACCTATCTTCATAAGTCAACCCCCTCATCTCCAGAATCAACCTAGTGAACCTTCTCTGAAATGCCTCCAATGCAAGTATATCCTTCCTTAAATACGGACACCAAAACTGGACGCAGTACTCCAGGTGTGGCCTCACCAATACCCTGCACAGTTGTAGCAGGACCTCTCTGCTTTTATACTCTATCCCCCTTGCAACAAAAGCCAACATTCTATTTGCCTTCCTGATTAATTGCTGTACCTGCATACTAACTTTTTGTGTTTCATGCACAAGGGTCCCCAGGTCCCTGTGTACTGCAGCACCTTGCAATTTGTCTCCATTTAAATTATAATTTGCTTTTCTATTATTTCTGCCAAAGTGGATAACCTTACATTTTCCCACATTATACTCCATCAGCTAAATGTTTGCCCACTCACTTAGCCTGTGTATATCCCTTTGCAGATTTTTTGTGTCCTCCTCACAATTTGCTTTCCCACCCATCTTTGTATCATCAGCAAACTTGGCTACATTACACTCGGTCCCTTCATCCAAGTCATTAATATAGATTGTAAATAGTTGAGGACCCAGCGCCGATCCCTGCGGCACTCCACTAGTCACTGTTTGCCAACCGGAAAATGACCCATTTATCCCGACTCCTTTTTCTGTTAGTTAGCCAATTCTCTATCCATGCTAATATATTACCCCCAACCCTGTAAACTTTTATCTTGTGCAGTAACCTCTTATGTGGCACCTTATCGAATTTATCCCTCAATCAACCTCACTAAAACAGATTATCCGGTCATTATCACTTTGCTGTTTGCGGGAGCTTGCTGTTCGCAAGTTGGTTTCCGACATTACAACAGTGACTACACTTCAAAAAGTACTTAATTGGCTGTAAAGCAATTTGGGACATCTGGTGGTCATGAAAGACGCTATATAAATGCAATTCTTTCTTTTTCTTTAGATTGTAGTTTTGCAAAGTATGATAGCTCTTCTGTTGTGTAATTGTCATCTTGTGATCTTCTAATTTTTGCTGTAGGAACTATTAACCCTGCCAGTTATGTTTGCAAATTTCACAACGTTGTCAGCAGGCTGTTGGGGAAAAGAAACATCTAAAGCAGTGTATGATGAAGAGGGATGGGAGGAGCCTCGTGTGGAGCATAAACACCGTCACGGACCCGTTTTGCCGAATGGTCCCGCTCTGTGATATACATTCTACGTACTTCTATTTAATTTCCAACCAAAGAGGTAGACTTTGTGGATGCATTTGAAGGCTGGTGAGTATAGAAAGCTTTATTCAATCTTTGATCTCCTCTTCATACTGACAATAGGAGTCAATAGTTGAGAAGTGTTCTGAATCACAAAAATGCATTGAATTATAAAAGTAAAACTTCCTTACAGTTTATATCAGGGTATTCTCATCCTTCTTTCAAATCCCTCCATGGCCTCGCCCCTCCCTATCTCTGTAATCTCCTCCAGCCCCACATCTCCCCCTCCCCCGCGATCTCTGTGCTCCTCTAATTCCCTCTTGAGCACCCCTGATTATAATCACTCAACCATTGGCGGCACCAAGCTCAGGAATTCCCTCCCTAAACCTCTCCACCTCTCTTTTTTCCTTTAACACGCTCCTTAAAACCTACCTCTTTCCTGCCCTAATTTGTTAACTCTGTCTTCACGAAGGAAGACACAAATAACCTTCCGGAAGTACTAGGGGATCAAGGGTCTAGTGAGAAGGAGGAACTGAAGGATATCCTTATTCGGCGGTAAATTGTGTTTGGGAAATTGATGGGATTGAAGGCCGATAAATCCCCGGGGCCTGATAGTCTGCATCCCAGAGTACTTCAGGAAGTAGCCCTAGAAATAGTGGATACATTGGTGATCATTTTCCAACAGTCTATCGACTCTGGATCAGTTCCTATGGACTGGAGGGCAGCTAATGTAACACCACTTTTTAAAAAGGGAGGGAGAGAGAAAGCGGGTAATTATAGACCGGTTAGCCTGACATCAGTAGTGGGAAAATGTTGTAATCAATTATTAGGATGAAATAGCAGCACATTTGGAAAGCAGTGATAGGATCGGTCCAAGTCAGCATGGATTTATGAAAGGGAAATCATGCTTGACAAATCTTCTGGAATTTTTTTGAGGATGTAACTAGTAAAGTGGACAAGGGAGAACCAGTGGATGTGGTGTATTTGGACTTTCAAAAGGCTTTTGACAAGGTCCCACACAAGAAATTGGTGTGCAAAATCAAAGCACATAGTATTGGGGGTAATATACTGACGTGGATAGAGAATTGGTTGGCAGACAGGAAGCAGAGAGTCGGGATAAACGGGTCCTTTTCAGAATGGCAGGCAGTGACGAGTGGAGTGCTGCAGGGCTCAGTGCTGGGACCCCAGCTCTTTACAATATACATCAATGATTTGGATGAAGGAATTGAGTGTAATATCTCCAAGTTTGCAAATGACACTAAACTGGGTGGCGGTGTGAGCTCTAAGGGGGACGCTAGGAGGCTGCACGGTGACTTGAACAGGTTAGATGAGTGGGTAAATACATGGCAGATGCAGTCTAATGTGGATAAATGTGAGGTTATCCACTTTGGGGGCAAAGACAGAATATTATCTGAATAGTGGCAGATTAGGAAAAGGGGAGGTGCAACGAGACTTGGGTGTCATGGTTCATCAGTCATTGAAAGTTGGCATACAGGTACAGCAGGCGGTGAAGACAAATGTTATGTTGGCCTTCATAGCTAGGGGATTTGAGTATAGGAGCAGGGAGGTCTTACTGCAGTTGTACAGGGCCTTGGTGAGGCCTCACCTGGAATATTGTGTTCAGTTTTGGTCTCCTAATCTGAGGAAGGACGTTCTTGCTATTGAGGGAGTGCAGCGAAGATTCACTAGACTGATTCCCGGGATGGCAGAACTGACTTATGAGGAGAGACTGGATCAACTGAGCCTTTATACATTGGAGTTTAGAAAGATGAGAGGGGATCTCATAGAAACGTCTAAGATTCTGACGGGACGGGACAGGTTAGATGCGGGTAGAATGTTCCCGATGTTGGGGAAGTCCAGAACCAGGGGACACAGTCTCAGGATAAGGGGTAGGCCATTTAGGACTGAGATGAGGAGAAACTTCTTCACTCAGAGAGTTGTTAACCTGTGGAATTCCCTCCGCAGAGAGTTGTTGATGCCAGTTCATTGGATATATTCAAGAGGGAGTTAGATATGGCCCTTATGGCTAAGGGGATCAAGGGGTATGGAGAGAAAGCAGGAAAAGGATACTGAGGGAATGATCAGCCATGATCTTATTGAATGGTGGTGCAGGTTTGAAGGACCAAATGGCCTACTCCTGCACCTATTTTCTATGTTTCTATGTCCTTGTGTGTGTGACTCGATGTCAAAAGTTATTTGAAAATGCTCCTGTGAGGTGCCTTGTGACGTTTTACTGTGTGAAAAGCGGTATATAAATACAAGTTGTTGTTATATTAGATTTGTCATCTAAGGTAAGAGGACCCTTCATTATACTTGCATAATTACAACAATGTTCTTGAATTCTTTCTTCATTCTGTGTTTCCCCCCAAATATCACTGCTGTCTGTTTGGTAGATTCAGTTACAGAGATCATCAAAAGCTATACAATAGAAAGATTATTTCTATGCATCGTTGTCATTTCAGTTGTATTGAAGACATAGTATTCTAATATTCAACAAGAAAACCTTGTGTAAAACAGAGAATAATTCACCACGGTTTTAGTAATATTGATTGTCTCACCACAACATTCCCTTCGCGTGGCCAAGACAGTTGGCATGCACTATGATCCTCAAATCCCAAGGTACTATGAAAGTGTTGCTCCTGTCTCTCTGTGGACATGCAATTTGTCTTTCACTCAACACATGGGTTGCCCGAGATTGACAAAATACTGTGCAGACAATGAAAGACTTGCACTTATATAGCGCTTTTCATGACCACCAGATGACTCAAAGCACTTTACAGTCAATTATGTAATTTTTGATGTGTAGTCACTGTTGTAATGTTGGAAATGCGGCAGCCAAATTGCACACAGCAAGCTCCCACAAACAGTAATGTGATAATGACCAGATAATCTCTTTTAGTGATGTTGATTGAGGGATAAATATTGGCCAGGACCCCAGGCATAATTCCCCTGCTCTTCTTCGAAATAGTACCATGGGCTCTTTTACGTCCACCTGAGAGAGTAGATGGGGCCTCGGTTTAACGTCTCTTCTGAAAAACGGCACCTCCGACAGTGCAGCACTCCCTCAGTACTGCCCCTCCGACAGTGCAGCATTCCCTCGGTAGTGCACTGGAGTGTCAGCCTAGAGTTATTTTTCCTTTAGACGATGAAATGCAACTTGACTTCAGTATACAACTGGACTGCCGAATAGAATTATGGATTTTTAGTTCATACAAGTATATATCACTCATGGTTAACATAACACTGAATGACAGGAAACATTTAGTTTTGTGTTTTTTTTAAGTTTAACTTAAAAAGCTATGATGTGTTATTAACTTTCATCATAACATTTGTTACCAGATATGAATATTTCAAATTTATATTGAAGACCAAATGGCATAACAAACTCACTGAAAATATATATTGTGAAATAAAAAAGAAACCGTTTTCCATTGTAAATTATATAATTGTTGTGCAAGAGATATTAAACACAAAGAATAACAATGACACTTCCTACTTTTAATTAGAAATAAGCGCATTTTAATTCTCGACAGCAGTATCAGTATGACACTCGGGGTATTGCACTCCCAACATATCCACCCACTGCCATTAACAACAACCTGTATTTATATAGCGCCTTTAATGTAGTGAAACGTTTCAAGGCGCTTCATGGGAGTATTATGTGATAAAAATTTGACACCGAGCCACATAAGTAGAAATTAGCGCAGGTGACAAAAAGCTTGGTCAAAGAGGTAGGTTTTAAGGAGCGTTTTGAAGGAGGAGAGGTCCAGAACTTGGGGCCCAGGCAACAGAAGGCACGGCCACCGATGGTTGAGTGATTATAATTAGGGATGCTCAAGAGGCCAGAATTAGAGGAGCGCAGATATCTCGGGGGGGGGGGGGTTTTGGAGCTGGAGGAGATTACAGAGATAGGGAGGGGCGAGGATTTTGAAATCGAGGCCGCTCAATTCTCTGCAATGCAGAATAATGACACTGCATTTTAAGTGGGGGGTTTACTCGATATCGTCAATGCATTTGAGCAAGTTAATAAACAGAGGGGGAGAAATTGGATTGTGTGCATTTGGGGCGCTAAGTTTTACCTGTTTGAAGATTTAGCGCCCGGCAAGATGGGCTGCAACATTGTGGGAAATTAGGCATTTTCCCCTCAGAAATGAAGAGATGGTATCTGAGGCGCAAATGGCCTCAGTGGGGTGCTGCAGGGGCGCTATTACAAGAGCTGCACCCAATTTCAGCTCACCTTCATTGTGATAATCGGCCTGCTGCTCAATCCAGTTCTTAAAGGGGATATCGTTTCAGGCAGCACCTGGTCATTTTCAGCATTGCTGAAGTTGACTGAGAACTGCAAGTAAGGTCTGTCATAGCCAGCAGAGACGGCGATCCCACTGGGGCCAACATGGTATCTTTACCCCTCGTCTCTTCCCACTTCCCCATTATACCAGGTGGCCTCATCACTTTCCAGCTCCTCATTCGGTTTGCCTTCCTTGCTCCATTCAGCCGGCCAAGGCATCCACCACCTACGGGACGAGCTGCAGCACTTGCTCCTCTAGGTCAGTAAGCTGGCGCAGTTCAGCTTCCCCCTCCCCCCCCCTGCCCCCAGTCCGCTGCTTCTCACCTTAATACGACTCTTGTGCCATTTATGCTTTCAGATAACCATGCGGTAGATGAGCAGCCTGTGCTCGAGTCAACCCAGTCTGCAGGGAGAAGAGGGGGACGAGGATGAGGAGGGGAGGGGAGGGGGGGGGGGAAAAGGGGAGCTAAGCACTGCATCACTGCTGCTCTCATCCACAGGCACCAGCTCAGATACTGGCACTACGCAGTCCTTAGAGGTTAGCTTAGCACAGGGGTCTGCACTGGGTGATGCACCGAGGCCTAGCGGGCTGAAGCATAGTCAAGGGGAAAGAGAACCTCGGGAGCCATCTCCCCAGAGAGCGGGTTCGCACACGAATTCCGCTGCACAGGACTCAGATGAGGACCCCGATGGGGAGGCGTTCACACAAAGGCTGACATGATAAGATGCCATGGCAAGGGTGTCAGAGAGCCTGTTGGAAGTGGTAAGGAGCATGGAGGAGTCCGCCTCCCAGACAATGGTGGGCTCCCAGAGGCCATGCAGATTCAGACCTCATGATGCATGTCATGGGTGATGTGGCAGCTTCCACTGCGGCATAGGCGGAAGCAACGCAACATCTTGATGCTGCAAGAGTCAATGGGTGCTCATATGGAAGCTCAGACTGCTCTCATGCAGCTTCAGCTGCTGCCATCGCCGCTGGGTCCACCAGTCAACCAGGTGTCACAGCAGCCCAGAATTCTGTGCTCTAGCGGATTGGTGGGAATGCTGAGGTGCTGCCCCGGGGGAGTGGCAGTGGGGCAGGAACCTGCCACTCCATCATTGCACTTGTTGCTGCCCGTCACCCAGCCAGCCCAGACTGCTACCACCCAGCCTGAAGTGTTGCAGTCTGCAGCCAGGCCTTACAGGCACAGAGCTGGTCAAGGGCATCTACAAGGCCATCTGTAGTCTCTGGCCCCGACACCAGCCATGCTGCAGCCACATTGGAGACACTATGTAGCATATTAGAATAGGTCAACAAGAAAGAGGCTATAAGGAAATGCACAAGGGCGATGAATAAATAGTTACACATTTTGGTTTTTGATAAATGTTGATTGGAATGTTTAACATTTGCTGATATCTCTCATTTCAGTCTTGGGGCTTTGGTATGGAAGGACAAATTGACATGGTGATGGGGACGTCCACAGGAACCGGGAAATGGGATGGAAAATAGCGGAAACGAGCTCTGATGAGACGGTCGCGGACCTCCCTTGCACAATCGCGATGGAGTAGCCTGCTTCCTCCATCGCAGCTGTTGCTGCTCCTTCTCCTGAGGTGCTGCAGCAATGGCTGCAATCTCATGATGGTCAGGTTATACAGCATGCAGCAGACTATGACGAACAGACCCGCTCAGGCAAGTACTGCAGGACTCCTCCTTATTGGTCAAGGCAGTGGAACTGTTGCTTCAGCACTCCGATGGTCTGCTCAATAATGTTCTTGGTGGCGGCATGGCGCTCATTGTACAAGTGCTGGAGAGGGGTGGTGGGGTTGCAGAGGGGAGTCATGAGCCAGGTGGATAGCTGATATCCTTTGTCTCCGAGCAGCCAGCCGGCATTCACGGTCAGTATTCTGCGTGTTTGGTTGCACATCAACTGGATATTCAGTGAGTAGTAGCCTTTATGGTTACGGAAGATCTCAGGCTTGTGATGCAGTGCCCTCAAAGCGATGTGGGTGCAGTCAATGGTACCCTGCACCATGGGGAAGCCCACTATCCTGGTAAAACCACATGCACGATCGTGCTACTTCTCTCTGCTCATGGGGAAAGAGATGTAGTCCCGCCTCCTTCTGTACAGAGCATCTGTGACCTCATGGATGGAGCAATGGATGGCAAACTGGGAGATGTTGGAGATGTCTCCTGTTACTCCCTGGAACGATCCATTGGTGTAGAAATTGAGCTCGATGGTGACCTTGACTGTCCCTGAGCCGTTCTCACCCTGGTGTGAGGCTCGAAGTCTGGTTGCAGCAGATGGCAGAGCTCTGTGACCACCTCCTTGCTGAAGCGTAGCCTTTGCACATTGCTCCTCAGTGAAATTGATGTAGGAGGAGAACTGTTGCCGGAATACCCTGGGAGAGTAAGATCTCCTGTTGCCAGTCCTGTGGCGCCTTCTTCCTCTGCCAACATGTTGATGTGGTTCTCCCCGTGCTGCTGCATGTATTTGTCCGTGCCTATCCCTTTGCCTCTCTGCCCCTCGTCCTGTGCCGTGCCCCATGGGCCTCTCCCTGTGGTGCTCTCTCTCTTTGTCGTTGCCTTTCTCTCGCCCCCTCTCCACGCCTTTCCCTCTGTAATCGGCAGTGCCTTTGTCTTGGTCGCAGCATCCTCTGGCCGTGATGTTGGAGCAGGAGTTGGGGTACCAGCACAGCCCCCATGAAGCCACAGAAATGGTTGAACTTCAAAACTGCCCTGATACAGGGGAAAAGGTCGGAGGCAGAAGACTCTTTGAGCTATATATAAAAAGAAAGGCTGCTGTCAGTCCACCAGCCAGTGTGCCTCCCTGTTGGGAAGCAGAATAAAGGCAATGGCCAACAGACAACAGCTTCCAAGATGGCGCCTTAACTATCGCTGCTGCATCCGGTTCCCGCCTGCAACTCGACAGCTGTCAATCACTCTGTGCCGGGCGCTCGAGGGCGTGGGCGGGGCTTGGCCGGCTGCCAATCAGTAGCTGCCGAACGCCTGGATGGGCGGGCGGGCGGGGCTTGGCCGTCCGTCAATCACTCTGCGCGCGGAGCGCTCGGGGAAGCGGGCGGGGCTTGGCCGTCCGTCAATCACTCCGCGCGCGGAGCGCTCGGGGAAGCGGGCGGGGCTTGGCCGTCCGTCAATCACTCTGGGCGGAGCGCTCGGGGAAGTGGGCGGGGCTTGGCCGTCCGTCAATCACTCTGGGCGCGGAGCGCTCGGGGAAGTGGGCGGGGCTTGGCCGTCCGTCAATCACTGCGCGCGGAGCGGAGGAGCGCTCGGGGCGGGGGGGGGGGGGGGGTTCTCGCGCTGCTGTCAATCACTCATGCGCCGAGAGCGCGCGCACGCGCGTGCGAAAAAGAAATCCAGGCGGCGGCGGGCGGCGGGCGGCGGTCGTGGACTGGGCGGGGCCAACAGTGAGGCCCACCCGCCGTCACGTCATGGAAACACTTACGTCAGACCGTTCTCCCGCCTCCTCCTCTCTCGGCCGGGAGCCAGCCTGCTGAGGCCCCGCCCCCTTTCCCCCATCACCGTGGAGATGGGGCGGGTTTTTTGACGTGGCGCTGAGCAGCGGGAGGGTGGGAGGAGCCCGGGGCGGGACCTTGCTGCCAATGGCAGGGCGGGCCTGCCAGTCACGTGACGCGGCGGGGGCAGCAAAGGCCGCCGCCGAGCGAGCGGGACAGAACGAGGTAGCGGCGGGTCGAGGAGCTTGCATTCACCTGTTGTCCATAGCGGCCGCTCTGCCCCTTCTCCCGCCCCACACACAGCACCCGCTCATTGAGCTGTTAGTCCCTCAGGGCAGCAGCTCCCTGCCTGGGTAAACCCCCTGCCCCTGCCCCGTGTGGCGGGCCTGACTGAACTTCCCCCCCCCCCCCCTCCCCGCTAGCATCGAGTGCGAGCACAGGGACCAGGTCTGTGAGGGGGAATGTGGCGCTGAGCCTTGCCCCTGGGGGGGTTTGCTGAGGAGGAGGAGGAGGGGGGACTGGAGGTCACAGGGGCAGGCACTAGCAATCCCCCCACTTACCCCCGGCCTGGGACACGGCGCAACTCTCGGGGCCTGGGCGGCCAGAGGCACAGGGGTTAACACAAAACTTCTTGTCGGGAGGGCTGCGAGATCTCCGCCAGACAGCCAGCTGCTGCTTCCTGCCGCTTTGTGTTTACAGGAGGATTTTCTTCACCAGGTAAGCCACAGACGGCTCGCTCGCTATTTTGTTTTTATATATATATATATAATTGAATCTTGCCCCCCTCCTGGATATTACCTCTCCGAGTTCTCGACCTCTGCATGCATCCTGCCACTTTTGCATGGAGCCAAATGTGTGTAAATGAAGTCTGAGCTTTGCAGATCCGAGCTAATCGGTTTGTGCTGTTTATTTAGAGTTGATGCTTGCAGGCGTCCACCCTGAGTGTTGTGCATGTAGATTGTATATGTCCCTATTAATTTCAGATGCAATGCTAGTTGTTCCTATTGATTTCAGGTGCAATGCTAGTTAAAGCCAATAGCTCTTTAACCTTGAATGAAATTGGTTCAACTTCAGCCACCCAACTCGCTCTCCGGCTGGTGTGTGTGTGTGTCTCTCTCTCTCTCTCTCTCTCTCCGTCTTGAGGGATCTAGTTCCACGGCCGCTGTGTTGGAAAGGGAACAACAGCGGAAGAATGGATGGGATTCCCCACCCCGGGCTCGCATGTCGCTTAATAAACCACTTTTGACTTGCATCTGGTAGATCACTTGTGGCAGCAACTTGCGCAAAAATGTTGCATTTACCATGAGCTTTCAAAGACTATAGTTTAAGCAGTCTGCGAACTGTATTGCAAAATCAGTCGATTTATGTAACCGAGGTGTATTTTAGGAAGGGCTCAGCGTGTGCTTGGGAAAGATAGCTGTGGGTTTCAACTTTGTTCATGTATTTTATTTGAAACAGTTTAGAGTCTAGTATATTGTGAATTCTCCACCAGTGGGGGTTGCCCCTATCGGACTGGCTTTAACTCCCCCCAACAAGTGGCAACACCCATATGATACCTGCGCTGGTTTCACATCCTCCTAATCATCCATCTTGTACCAGCGTCTGTAATTATATCCGTATTTATAAGACGTAAGTTCCTTCATGAATCATCCTCCAGGGCTGATGGCCCGCTGCTAGTTCAGTCCAAACGACTAAATGTTGCGTTGTGTAGTGGTGGTATTGAGTTCTATTGATCAGTAATCGATTTCGTCGTGTGGTAAGTAATTTACCGATATGATTTTCAGTATTGTTGCCCAGTTATTTGGATGTAATCAGAAATGACGGCACGGAGTTCAGTATCTTAAGATCCATTGTTTTTCTTATTAGTAAAGCGATATAACGGCCGATTGTAATCCGAAAGTGCAACCCTCCGGGTTCAGCAGGGACTGGAACAAGATTATTTTACAAAGGTTCGGGTATCTAGTTTCAAGTACGGTATTATGTAGAGCTGTTCTCTGGTACGGAAAATAAGTGCTGCTGAGCATATTGACATTTCCAGATACATTATAATTTAAGCCTTATTTGCTAAGAAGGATGTGCCATCTAGAGTGTTGCTAGCATTTTGTCATTTTCCGAATAAGTTGTAACAAATTGTAGCTTTCTGTGTAAATCGTGATAGTTTAAATTGGGAGATCAGCCTTGGGTTAATCATGAGGTGTCTGATGTGGGGAACTTTTAAGGGTGGGGGCATTGAATTTGGTGATGTTTGGATGACTCAAGCGTGCGACAGCTTCCGACTAGGTCGCCGGGCAATGCACCGAGTAGGTGTAAACACTTCATTTGCAGGTCCCATTTATTTATTTTAAAAGTTGAAAGCTAAAAGTGTACGGATTTTTGTTTCTATCCATGCCTGTATCGTGGCTTCCATACTAGAGGGTGAGCTAATTTTGAAAACTTAGTGAAAGGAGTCAAATGCAGACTTGCCAGACATATGCGATAAAATCTCGAGAAACGTAATTTTCACCAATTGAACACATGGTATTTAAAAAAAAAACTTGATGACATCAGAGCATCAGACAAGTTGGCCCCCAAGGGCGTCAACTTTTTTGGGATCAACCGGATTTTGCTAGTTCAAATTATTTTCCGTAATGCCATTGTTCCATGCCTTAAATAATGAGGGCCGCCCCTCTCCTGCCACAGTGTTGCGCCATCAATCACCTGAACGCATACAAGGACCATCTGGTCCAAATGAAATGTGTCCACTTGTGAATGCGAGCAACGTTGCATTAGTAAAATAGTGACGGTGAGTTTTTTTTTAAGTATTTGGTATCCAGAAGCATAGCCGTGCTGCCTAATATAATAGCTTGATCCATTTTCGTTTTCCCATGGTAGGGTAAACTTGCAGATTGATTTGTCATCCTAGACTCCGGGGAACTGCCTAAGAAGACTGTCGCTGACTGCTCGAACTGGTTTAAATTAACCGGTAGCCTATACAGACGCCATGTTTTTGGATTAATTATCATTCAATAAAATGGATGAGTAGCTTTTGAGGAGTCCTTTCATGGTACCAGCTATGTCTGAAGTCAACATTCTCTGGGCAAGATTGGTAGAGATATGTAGGAATGAACGATATCAACAGTTTGTAGATTAAACTAATTTTAATGACCTGCATATTTGTCGGTATAAAGTCTAAAGGTACAAGCTAAACTGATAACTGCAAAAATTCATAGGCTTTTTTTGGATTCTGAAACATTAATTATAACTAATTTTTCAGTCATGTTTTTAAAAAAAAAAAAATCTGGTATAAAAACTACCTATTTTCAACAAGTAATATGTTCAGCTATACATTTGCATCTGTTTAAACTTGCACTGATAAAATGGGATTTAAAAAAAAAACTGTTTCATGCATGGCCTGTTTTAATCCTATGCTCTACGGGTTCTCATTTTATACATTTGTGCAAGCCCACATTTTGATTTTGGGATAAGCGTATGGCAAATAGAACGTGTAGTGAAAGTGGCTGCATTTATCATTTTTGTCCACATATATTAAGCAAAACTCAACCATTGAGGTTTCTAAAAACTTGTGAAAAATGAGTTCAAGCATTCCCTGCATGGTGATGCATCCTGATAGCTGGTCTAAAATATGCTTGAATCAAGACTGCCATGACTAGTTGGACTAAGATTTCTAACTCAGCAGTTCAGTCCAAGCCATTGTATTGTATGCAACTAGTTATTGTAAAGCATGCTGTCTCCAGATGAAATTGTGCTGAAAAAGAAAAGGGGTTTGTGGAACATATGACTTGCTAAGCATCCTGTATTTGCAGTAAATTATATATTTCAGTTAAATTGTTGCTTTTGCTAGCTTGATTAGTATTTTAGCTGGCAGTGTGTGAATTTGTCACTGTCACTGGCAAAGTAGAATCGTATAAAATTCTGTTCCACCCTCAATTCTTGTAAAGAAATTAGATGAATTTCTTGAGTTGCATTTTTCTCCCACCAATGTGAATGGCACCTGGTTGTTGAATCTTGTTTTAATTTTGGTATATCAAAGATGTGTCCACACCTGTGCATGTTTTCAAATCTCTAAGCTAGTATTCAATATTGGGATGATTTAAGTTTTCAACTGTTAAGTTGTTAAATGATGTCATGGTGTGCAGGTTCTAGGGACTCCCATGTGTAGACATGAAATCCAGTTGTAGGGAGTGTTTTTTATTGGTGGTCTTGAATTTAAAAACTGCAGTACAGCATAGTTGATCAATGAACACATTATGGAAACAGTCCCATTGTTACAAGGGGAGGGTTCTTTTGTAGCTTGACCTTAAGAGGCAGGAGCATTTGCAAACTCAATACAAAGTACTAAACTGATTGTGTTGACTTGCCTTTAAAACGCTAGTTAATAAAGCTGCAGCACATTCAAATAAGTTCATGGGAGACTGAGTACTTGCTCCAAACTTGACCTGTTTATATGCAATACTTCAGTAGAAATGGAGACCTGATGAAGTGTCACTGACTTCTCTCCAGCCCTGCCTCTTGACTCTTGGCAGAAACTGCTACTTGAATGGATGTGAATTGCAATTTTTAAAATTTGAAGCGGGTGTTTAAACCTCCGTGCAGGGAAATGAATGTGGGGTAGTTTTCCTCAACTGGGGATGGTGAAGCAGCTTTTTGCATGTTTCATTCATCGAAGTGGGGAAAATGGAATAGAGTCTTTGCTTTCCACACTGGTGATATCGAGTGTTCCCAGGTCCAGAATGGGTCAGATTATTCAATTCCTAACAATATGCAATGGGTGTGATGGATTTGAAATGCAAATATGACCATTTTATGACTCTTACCAGCCAACCTTGTGGATTAAGTGAAACTGAATTAGTAAATGAGATGCAGGTACTGGATAAATTCAGTTTTGTTTGAAACTCTTATAGCTAACTAGTTTACTTCAAATTTTGGTGTAGGTTGGTAGTGAGTTTTATTTAACATACAGCTCTGGCGCAAACGTCACTGGAACTAATGTTGCTTTATCTCATTCTTCCCACCACTTGTGATGGAACTGTAACCACCAGTTCTTCACCTTGTGCTGTGGGGTCAACATAGTCACTAGATGTAACTCTTGCTTTGAAGGCATAAAGATATACTTGTATATTTCATAGTTTTCACTGTTAAAGTGAATTAACTTTTTTAAAACTGATCAAAACAGCACTATGATCTTGCATTTAACTCCTGTCTAGTCTACAATCTTCCCTGTTAAAGTGGATTACAATCAGTATTTGGTTTACTAATGCTGGATGTGAAAACTACAAGCACATTGGAATCTGAGTACTGTTTGGAAAGCATATACGTTAAAATGTTCGGTTCAACCAGAGCAGAGGGCTGTCGATTAAAGTGAAACTTAGTTGAGCTGTACACTTTAATATCCCCTGATTCCTTGTACTTACTTAAATATTCAAGCTTCATTGCAAGTGGGGAGAAAGGCTGGTCCAATTCAACCAGCCATTGCACACTCCTTTATCTCAATCAGGTTCAGTGATATTGATGTAATCGAATACTGGCTGCACTGATGCAGGAAAGAGCTCTGAAATTTAAACTTTTTTTTTACGTGAGTTGGAGTGCAATGTGGCCAATGCTGCTTGAAGCATTTGCAGGCAGAGTGATCACATTTAGATTTTTCATGCATGTCTTTGTACTCAAGTCTATCTAGCTGTTGCTACGGACAAATTCTCCAGTTATACTGGATGCTCGATAGTGGCAAAGTATTAAAACAAAAAACTTTGTAAATCGCAGTGCTGCTGACAAAGACAGGTCAGCTCTGACAGCAGCACTGTAGTATGAATGTTGGTGGTGGCTTTGGGGAGCAGTTATTCCTTGTGTTGGTGACTAGCAGATGCTGTCAGCAGTATTTGATGTCGCAGGCTGCCTTTTTTCTTTGGGTTTTCCACTGTGTGCTTGACTGCCCCCTCCCATTGCAACTGGTGCAATGAATTCTGGCATGAAATATAAATTTAATTCCGAGTCTTCGGAGACAAAAGGCATAATAGATCTCCAGTTAGTAATCCTGAAATATAAACTGACCGTAACATTTATCCTGTGGAGGAATGTCACTCCCTTTGGCCACTCTAGTTATAGTGTTGGGCCACCTTTGTCCTCCTTTCTGGAACACCTTCCTAAAATCTCTCTGCCTCCTTTTTTTATTTGCCCCAATTTAAAAGCTATCTCTAACCAAGCTTTCAATCACCTGTCTAACTTTGCTTCCATCTGCTTGTGAAATGTTGACAGAAGTTTCTTGGTGTTAATGGTGCAATGCAAGTCATCTGTTAAAGTGGAACAGTTGGCTGAGGCAGTAGTGCTGATGACAGTGAAATGTTGTACTAGCGTGAGGAAATTGAAAAGGAAAGACTTTCATTTCCATAGCGTCTTTCACAACTACTGGACGTCCCAAAGCACTTTACAGCCAATGAAGTACGTTTGAAGTGTGGTCATTGTAATGTAGAAAACACGGCAGCTAATTGCACATAGCAAGCTCTCTCAAACAGCAATGTGCTTATGACCAGATAATCTGTTTTTAGTGATTGAGGGATAAATATTGGCCAGGACATTGGCGATAGATAACTCCCCTGCTCTTAAAAATAATGGACTTTTAAGTCTACCTGAGAGGGCAGATGGGGCCTTGGTTTAATGTCTCATCTGAAAGATGGCACCTCAAACAGTACAACGCTCAGTACTGCACTGGAAGTGTCAGCTTAGACTTTTGTGCTCAAGTCTCTCCAGAGACTTGAACCCCCTACCTTCTGACCTGGGCAAGGGTGCTTATCCTCTGAGCCACAGCTAACGCTGAGATCAAATCTACCTTTGTGGTAATTGGAGAGGCACTTCTAATTGAAGGAAAGCATTCATCAGGAGTTTGTGTACTCCTAAGTGACGCACTCTAATACCAAGTGGGAAAGCCTCTGAATTTGCACAGAAACTGCACAGAATTTCTGTTGTATGCTGTTAAAGCTGCAGTCCACTTTCCATTTATAGTTAAAAGTGCAGAGCTGGAATTTTATTGCCTTTTATAACCATGACCTCATGGGTTTCCAGCCTCTAATGCGGATTAGATTGGACTGGCTACAAAAAGCGATTGTGACTGCAAGGAGAGTCCTCTATGTGTAGGTGGTGAGTCTTCATTTAAGTAATTCAAATGCAAGCTTGCCATCATTCAATTGGGCTATTTGGACATAAGCATTGATGTGCAAAAGAGCAGATGTTTTCAAGGTTTGACTAATCCAAACTATGCTTGCAAGCCAATTTAAATCAGCATACTTAGAAACAGTTTTTTGCCACTATCAGAAATATTCTAGTTTTACTGAAGGCGACCAGTGCGATCAGCTAGTTGGCTTTTTGGTTTGAGCTCTACTTCCCCTCAAACTCCGGTGCCTGTTGGGTGGTGCTAGGTTGCTGTTTTTGACTTCCCTCGCTGAAAACAATGGAAGTTGTTGCTCGAAGGAAAACTGGTCTCTAATTACAGCAAGTTGTGCGTAGGATTAAATTGGTTTTAAAATAAGAGGCATCTTCAGATACCTAACGTGCTGACACTGATGTTCAAAGTCACTGGAGTTGATGCGTGAAAGGGGTCATTGGAAGAAGCTTCTATATATTCCAAAAACGCTGCATATTTTGTATTTGCACTTGCCAACTTAAATGATCACTTCAGCTTTACTGGAGAAATTCTTGAAGGTTTTTTCGCCCCTTCCTTCCTTCCTTCCTTCCTTCCTTTCCTGAGTGAGTCATTCCATTATGATACAGTTCTGCAGCTGCTTTCTACCTTGCCCAAGAAGGAGTCATTCTTTCAATGTGGGTGCTTCAGTCAAGACATGTCAGTTACCTGATGGCCACACCCATGTTCTCTATGCTGGTGGGTGGAGTCACTGGATATTACTAAGCAGGAGCTCTGCCTGGTGTAGTATTACTACTTTTTCCAACGTTCCCCTAAAGTCCAGGAATAGAAGAATGCTCCCCACAGTACGACGGGGGAGTTGTACCTGGAGCTTTCGTGGTCTGGCTTTATGCCACATGTGATGCATTTTAGGAACTAAACCATAATAGGAGTCTGAAACTTGCTCGTCATCCAGGCTTTTGTTGCATTTGTAATGAAGGTATGTTTTAAGATGTGTTTTTACTTTCTGTATCTTTAGTGTTTTCCCAAGCGGAAGATCACTAACTGGAATCCCAGCTTGTCTTCTCTTGAGACCTGTTTTAGGTGACTTCTGATAGTTCTGCTGCAGTTGCATTGAATATGGATAGTCTGTGCTGAAGGACGATCTGACTGGAAGACGGCAGCACCATATAAAGGCAACGTTGGTGGCGGAGTGAAACTAAACACTTTCTGTCGAGTTGATTTTGTGTGCAGGGATCACAGTTGCAGAACTCATTTAGGATTTCAACATATTTCTGATATTGGCAAAAACAGCTGCAGTGTTGGCTTAGTGGGTCTGCTCGAAGTATCCTGTTTAAGAATCTCAATCTATTAGCAACTTTTAAATTTTGTTGGCTTTGTCAAACCATGGGAAAAATGACTAAATATTCTGGAGTAGAATTTATGAATTTTCAGAACTAAAGTTTTAATTCCTGTTTTTGATTTAGAAATTTTCCAGCAGTCTGAGCTTGGTTCCTTTTTGGTTGACCTATAAAGAACAACATTTTTAAAAATCTGCTTTCCCCCAAAGCTTTGTCAAAGCTTGAACATGCTAACCCTAACCCTAGTTCTGACGAAAGGTCATCAGCCTGAAACGTTGCCTCTTTCTCTCCATAGATGCTACCTGATCTGAGTATTGCCAGCATTTTCTGTTTATTAACCCTAACCCTTTGATAAAGAACAGTTTAAATAAAAATAAATAAAATTCAACTTCCCCCCCCCAATAGTTTTAACATTGACTTGGGTGAAGGTTTTGAATTTTCTGAGTGCACAGACCTCATGCAGATTATAATTATTGCAATACAGCTTCCATCTTGGAATTCTAACTAGTGTGAAATTGTGTTTTAAAATTGCCCATCAGAAACTGCAGTTCAGCACTGGTCGCGTTTGGCACATTGGTAGCCAATTTCTTTTTGCTCAAAAAGACTATTTTTAATAGCACAAAATGTAAGTGGATGAAGTGACTTGTTGCTCAACCACAAGTGCCTTTAGAGAGGAGTCATAAACCCGAATCTGCCGCTATGTTTGCTTCATCCTCTGTTCATTAATAATTGAAGTGGATCAGTCTATATCATATTATCTGAGCCGTCCACTGCTGTTTGTGGGCTTGACAACAGATGGAAGATTATTACACCAAAACCCTGATGTAGACACAACCAATTTTGATTAGTTTGAGTATGATGGCCAATATTCAGCAAATTTTCTTACTGGTGTGAAGCATGAGTCTTCGAACTTGAAGTTAAACTCCGATTAAATGTGTAGCATATTCCTGTTTAGAATTCTGCGGCACTAAATGTGTCTCCTGATAGTTTAGCACTTCAGGTACGTGTCGAGTTTCCTGCTTTTCCATTCATGTTTATTGTATGAAATGTATGACCTGCTTTTTCCCAGGCCAAGCGCATTAGAATCCTAACAAATGCTTGTTAGTTTTATGATTTTAGCATAGATCGACACTGGATTCTTCAAATCATTTGACAGAGGAAGTAGGAAAAAAAATCCTGATTGCACCCAAGTTGGTTAAAGTTGAGGCAGAGTAGAAGAGCTTTACTCTGGATAGTATAGAAATGATGTGGTAGTGCTTAATGCTGACTCTGGCCGACCAAAGTAAATATTTAATTTCCTTGCACTGCCACATTTCACCTTGAACACAACATATGAAAAGTTTTATTTGTACTGATATGTTTTCCTACTGGAGTAACGTAATTTTTTAAGCATACTACCATGTGCTGTGTGAACAATTGCATATTTGATTCTTTTCCAAGTTTTAAAAACTGAATTTTAACATTGTTCCTAATGGCTTGATATTTTTTTAAATCAACTTGTCAACCTATGAAATTTGCTGGAATCTTTTGATATATCTTGTGATATTGTCTGGTCTTGTCCTGCATAGAACATCAACGTGGGGGAAAAAATTTTGCATAACAAAAGCAATAACGATTTCAGTAAATATACAAATCTTTAAGGCCATCATTTCCCCTGTATATAGTACATTTGATATTTGCTTTCAATCCTTCACCCCCCCCCCCCCCCCAAAAAAAAACCCACACCAAATCTGCATTTACTTTTTTTTTAAACTGACAATCTGTGGTCAGCACAAGCTATTCAAGTTGGTATCCTGTACCTATACCTGCAAAACCTCAACTTGTGATGAATGGTGCATTGGTTTTAAGTATCTATTTTGTGCTGCTCCCCATATTATTTTGGGTGGGAGAGTGTAAGTTATAAACTGTTTACAGGTCAATTGCTGATCACAAAAACAAAAATGGGATGTTGCAAGTTCCCTCCTGCAGAAAGCTAGCAACATAACTTGGAGACTGGATGTTCAGAGTATAATGTCTTGTGGAGGGAAAGCTGTTTCAGGTGGTTCCATTTTACTTGTGTGGGTGGTTTTCCCATTCTAATTTGTCTTGACTTTTTGGGATAAAAATGCATAGCCTCTACAAACAGTGAGTTCCTAATGCATAAATGCACTTTTCAACTCTGTTTACTATCCAGATCCCCATCCAACAATTGACCAGCTGGGGTAGATTGTATTCAGAAGGAGGAACCTCAGAATTCAAAACTAACCCAGTCTTCCTCATTGCAGCCATTGCCCTCTGATGTAGGATGTGAAGTTCTTTGGGTGACCATCAAGTCAAATAAATATGTAGGGAGAAGGAGTTCTCTGTTAAGTGTTGGCACCACCTCCTTCACCTTTTTCTAGGGTAGTTAAAATGAAGTTAAGGCAGCTGTATACATTCCCCCCTCTTCGGGTAGTGCAGTGGGAACTTTTAATGTCGACATGAACATACAGTTGGGGCCTCGATTTAAATCTCATCCAAAAGACAGCACCTCTGCTAATGCAGCATTCCAGGTTTGCACTAGAGTGTCTGTTTGGATTTGTTTTAAAAGCTCCATGCTGTGCACACCATCCTGATCGATAGTGAGCTGACCTGGTGCAGTTTGCGTGACGGCGGAGGGGGGATGGTCCACAGAGCTTGGTCTTGGGAAAGAGGGGAAAGATTTATGAAATAGCTATGGATGTTGGTATTTGTGTGTCCTTGCACACCCTCCTCGCACCCCCCCACCAAATCCGTCTCCACCAATCAATTCAATCCCACTGTACTGGGCAAGGAACCTTCTTGGGGAATTGTAGCACTAGGGTTTTGCCTGTGGCTTGGTGATAACACTCTTGTCTGAAAGTTGTTCAAGCTCCATTGAATGCATAATCTAGGTTGACACTTTAATGTAATTTTAAGGAAGTACTGTATTGGCAATGCCATATTTCAGATGCGATGTTAAATTGAGATCCTGTCTGCCCCCTCAATTGGATGTAAAAGATCCCATGACACTATTTGGAGCAGAGGAGTGACCTAATCAATATTTCAATTTGAACCAAATCATAAACAAATTAGCCACTTATCTCATTGCTGTTTGTGGGACCTTGAGTGCAGATTGTCAGTCACATTTTCCTACAGTGACTACACTCAAAGTACGTCATTGGCTTTGAAGGGCTTTGGGATGCCCTGAAGTTGTGAAAGGCACTAAGCAGGGTTCATTTGCTTCTATTTGTGATTCTACTTCCTGTTCAGTTCTCTCTACAAAAATGTACTTCACCTTGTCCAAGCTTGATTACAAACATGGGGAAATCAGGGTTTGGGTTGTTGAACCAATGCAGGCAGTACTGGCTCTCTAACATCATCCATTTATACAGTACCTTTTTTAAATGAAGTATAATCAAGATCAGGTTGCTGAGGGATTAGGAGGGATGACCAATACGTTTCAGATGTGGTTTTTAAGAAGGATCATAGAAGATGGGGAATGTGGAGGGGTTTAGGAAGGGAATTCCAGAGCATAGAACCTAACCAGCTGAAGGTACAAGTGCCAATAGTCAATGTACTCTTGCACTCATTGCCCTCAGAACAAGGACCTGGCCTTCCTGACCAGTTGTAGCGTCGAACTCATTGCCTGCCTGCGCTGCCTGCTTTGTTTGCCTATTTTGTAGGCATGCCACAGGTATCCATGATGTCTTGCCAGCCATCCATTCCTGGGTTGACTCTGATGTAATGTCATTGCCAAATCAGTGGGCAGCTCCCAAAATATCACTAAATTGGGAAAGTCATAAATGAACATCAACTGTAGCTAGTATGCCATCTGTAGTTAGTTTGTCCAATGGGTTTTCCCCTTGCCCCAAGGATGTTCATCAGTTGAAGTGTTCACGCTGATCATTTCCAGCTGGGTGCTGTGACTTTTGGTCATCCCTGATCTCTGATTTTGAAGGTGACCTAGCCAGAGTGGGGTCTTGCTGGGAAGCAAAAGTACAGCATTGAAAATTTCTCCATTCGACCTTCCCTCTGATCAGATACATGGGCAGAGTGATGGCAGAGTTTGCAAAATGATCACTGATGACCAGTGAGCTTGTGCTCACTGAACACACTATTCCAAGATACCCAAGTCCAAACATTTGGAGTTCCCCCTCAAACATGTAGTGTCTTCCAGGTGTTGCTCTACTCAACACTGGCACTACCTTTGATTTCACCGGTAATGCCTCGCTAGAGAACTCATCCACAGGATAGAGAACAGTTAGGGCAAGTGGGTGCTGCTCAGTTTGGAGAAGGCTCAGAAGTGTGTACTCCAGTGCTGGTTCCACTTTTGCTCTATATGTAAATGATTTGGACTTGGGTGCAGGGAACACTGTCAACTTCAGTTTTTAAATGAGGTTTAGATGGTGATTAGAGAGCATTCCTTCTGGCTGGGAGTCTGTGATGTCATTCATTTAACACTGAAAAAAGAGCAGCAAGGAAAGATTACTTGCAGTTTGCTGGAGCATGGACAGCTTTGCCCTAGGGAGTGGTTGAGGGAGATTATTGCATCTTTTAAAGGAAAATTGAATAAATATTTGTAGTGGTGGATGATGCATGGCAATGGAGTGAGCTGGGCAGTGAGTTTTGCATTGATGTAGCAAAGAGCTCCCCCACACATGAAGTGATGGCTTTCTACTGCATGCTTCTAGTGTCAGCTGTGGCTCAGTGGGTAGCACCCTCGCCTGAGTTAGGTTGTGGATTCAGGTCGCACTCCAGGAACTTGAGCGCACAAATCTAGGCTGCCACTCCAGTGCATTGCTGAGGGTGTGCTGCACTGAAGGTGCTGTCTTTGGGATGAGATGCCCTGTCTGCCTGCTCAGGTGGATGTAAAAGATTCCATGGCACTATTTGAAAGAGCAGGTGAGTTATCATCTGGTGTCCTGGCTAATATTTCGTCATAGGTAGTCCCTCAAAATTGAGGAAGACTTACTTCCACTCTAAGTGAGTTCTTGGGTGATTGTACAATCCAATACGGGAATTAGTCTCAGGTGGGACGGACAGTCGTTTAGGGAAAGGGTGGGTGGGGAGTCTGGTTTGCCACGTGCTCCTTTTGCTGCCTGCTCCTTGTTTTCCACATGCTGTCTGTGATGAGACTCGGTGCTCAGCGCCCTCCCGGACGCTCTTCCTCCATTTAAGGCGGTCTTGGTTGTCGGTGGGAATGTTGCATTTTATCAGGGAGACTTTGAGGGTGTCCTTGAAACATTTCCTCTGCCCACCTGGGGCTTGCTTGCCATGCAAGAGTTCTGAGTAGAGCGCTTCTGCGAGTCTCCTGTCGGGCATACAAACAATGTGGCCTACCCAACGGAGCTGGTGAAGTGTGGTCAGTGCTTCGATGCTGGGGATATTGGCCTGAGCGAGAACACTGACATTGGTGTGTCTGTCCCTCAACATCACAAACAAATGATCAGGTCATTATCACATTGCTGTTTGTGGGAGCTTGCAGTGTGCAAATTGGCTGCTGCGTTTCCTACATTACTGCAACGGTGACTAGACTTCAATAAGCACTTCTTTGGCTGTAAAGTGCTTTGTCCCATGAGATCCAACTTGGAGCATCATTCTTCTGTACATTTCAGCTTGAGGCTGTCATAACCAAAATTTTAAGGTTACTAATCATCTCTGCTTGCATCAATGTACAAATTGTAATCTGCTTGGGTCAGTCCTATGAGCAGTTGTTCCATCAGTGCCTGGAATGCAGCTTCTCGACGACCTTTCAGGTCCATGCAGTTGGGTTTTGATAACTGTTCTCTTGTTTTCTCCTCACTGATCCTAACGGTCAGTGCAATAAGCCTTCAGTTATTTGGATTTAGTTCCTGTGATATATATGGGATACTTAAAATTATGTTGTCTGATTTCTTCCATTGCAGATGTAATTTACCTAGATTTTCAAAAGTCCTCCGATAAGGTACCCCATAATAGACTGAACAAGGTTTGTGAATGTGGAGTTGGGGGACAAGTTGCAGAATGAATTGCTGGCTTCAAAACAAAAAGCAGAGTTGGGGTAAAAGGTAGCCAGCCATTCACCGTAGCAGAAGGATCAGTGTTGGGATCACTGTTTATATAATCGATTTTAGACTTTGGAATCAAACATAATTTCAAAATTTGCAGATGACCTCAAATTGAGGGCGGTAGTCAGTACTGAGGAGGACTGCAACAAATTACAGGAGGAAATTAATATGCAGAATGGACATATAATTGGCAAATGAAGTTCCACACAATAGAGGTATTACATTTTGGTAGGAAGAATAGGGAAGTCACTTATTACTTGGAGATGTGAATCTAGGTGGAGTAGAGGGACAAAGGGATCTGAGTACAAATATGCAAATCATTAAAAGTTGCAACACAGGTTAGCAAGGGCATAAAAAAGCAAACCAAGCACTAGGGTTTATTTATGGAGGTATAGGATTGAAAATTAGGGAAGTTGATGCTAAATCTGTATCAAACCTTGGTTAGACCACATTTAGAGTACTGTGTACAGTTCTGGTCGCCATATGCAAAGGATAGAGGCACTGGAGAGGTGCAGAGAAGATTTACAAGGATGATACCAGAAATGCAAGGGTATACATATTAGGAAAGGATGAACAGGCTGGGGGTGTCTTTTTTTTTTTTCCCAAAGAAGGCTGAGGGGTGACCTAATAGAGATCTTTAAAATTCTGGAGGGTTTGGATAGTGGATACAGAGAGAATGTTTCCACTTGGGAAGAACATAACTAGAGGCCATCAATACAAGATAGTCACTGGGATCCAATAAGGAAGTGAGGAAAATTCTTTATGCACAGAGTGATGAGAATGTGGAACTTGCTACCATGGGGAGTGGTTGTGGTGAATATCGATGCGTTTAAGGGGAGACTAGACAAGCATATGAGGGAGAAGGGAATAAAGGGTTATGCTGAAATTTAGATGAGAAGACGGGAGGAGGCTCGAGTGGAGCATCAACGCCGGCATGAACTAGTTGGGCCGAATGGCCTGTTTCTGTGCCATATATCCGATGTAATATTGAAGGTTGCCATCTAGGCAAATAACATTGCAATTTATCACACTTTGACATTTGTACTTGAGTGTATTCAATTACACAAGTAGTCTTGGTGTTCCTTTCACAGGTTTGCTGTGGAAAATGTAACTGATATGGAATAAGGATTGCAGCATTAGGCCTGCCCCAGAACAGCAAATGGCATTTTCCATATCTAAACATTGTTGCTCATTGATGTGAAATATTAACACCAATTGTTAGGGATGATTGAAGTGGGATACTTGTGTTTTTATTGCATTGACTTGATTTGTAAATCATTCTTCTGCATTATATTCATGGTTCCTGCATCAAGCATGGGTGGCACCTCTCGGGGATGTGCTCTGTTCATTAGAATGGGGTTAAATTTCAGATTGGCTGCCATTGAATGCTGCATGTTTGCAGACTACTGACCTTTCAGATTACCAATAGCAATTATTTTAAGTCCAGATTTGTCAAATATTGATGACTCCCTTTGTGGTGCTAGTACATAACACAATAAATAGGAGTAGGCCATTGGGGCCCCTTGAGCCTGCTCCACCATTCATTAAGATCATGGCTGATCAGATCTTGGCCATAACTCCATTTCCCTGCCTGCTCCCCCATAACCCTTGACTCCCTTGGCAATGTATCTGATTTTGTTTAACTTGATTTCCTTCTCTTACAAATCAACTGCCTAATGTTGTCATAGGCGGTCCCTCGAAGCGAGGATGACTTGCTTCCACGCCAAAAAGGGATGAGTTCTCAGGTGTTTCAATGAAGGACCTAATATTCCGGATCCCGAACTACATCCTGCAGGGTGGAAGATGCCTGTGCGTGGATTTTTTTAACGTGTGGTGGCTGTTGCACACCAGCTTGACAGCGCACAGTCTTGGTCTAGTGGCAAGGATTTAAGACCAGCTCTGCTGCACGGACCTAGTGCACGCACATATCCGTATGGACTGGACTGTGCTCCCCCTGGGCCCCCTCCTCTTCTGAGCCCCAAACTGACTCCTCTCCTGGGCCCCGGTCACTTCCATCTACGGACTCTTGCCGCTCCTTCACCCCCCTCCTGCTGTGCCTGCCCGCACTGCAATCAGCGACCTGGCTTCGTAGTTGTCTCCCTCCTGCAGCAGCTGCTCCCTGTGGCGGTGGCCCTGGCCTGCTGATGGTCTAATGTACCACTTAGACTAGTCACATGTAAGCAGGCTGGGTTTGTTGAATCAGCTGTGTTTTACAACAATCCAGTAGCCTTCATGGTCGTTACTGGTGCTAAATTACCAATGATCAAATTCATTGAATTTGGTTTCACTGCTTGGCATGGCCTCTTGGTTGCTAGTTCGTGACCATAACCACTATACTACCATGCTCTGCATGTTGGTCAGATATAGAGTGCAGAGAAACTGTTCAGATGGTCTACTCCATGCTTTCAGCCACTCAATGCCATAGTGTCCTGAAACAGAAGGAGTAAGCTTTCCCCTGCTCTCCCTTCAGTAGCTGTGTGGGGGAGGGGTTGAGTTTTGGATGTGGGATTCCACCTTTCAAGAAGGAATAATTGAAATTCCACAAGCTTTATAATTGACGCTGTATCTTCTGACAGGATAAGGGGCAGTTGTAGTTTATGCTTGTGATGGGAGGTTTGCTAAATATGCAACTGGAAACTAGACTACTTTTTTGATTGTAGTTGTACTAAAAGTAACTGAAAGGTTACCCTTAAGTGAATGAGTTTATTTGCATCTTTTAGTTTGTGATTGCTCTTGCAAAACATTCATCCCCCTGGTGCAATACAGTCCAGTAGATCAGATTTGAGATCTCTTCTCTGCAGAACTAGGTGTTGGTGCTGCAGTTGTCCTTTATGTCCCCTTGTTTGGTGGAGGAAAAGGTAAATATTAGCCATGGGTGACTATATATGGTGGCTATTAAGGGAATGATTGGTGATGCTACTGATATAGCCATGTGATCCTAGCTTCAGAACCAGAGCAAGGTATGGAGATCTGCTAGAGCCATGGCTCAGTATAGGTTATTGGCTTCAGCAGCGGAGGCAAGGGAAAAATTTGGTGTTCTGATAATTGGAGATTTATATGTACTAGTAGATCTCCTCCTGTGCAGTGTTGGCCGTGTTCCTGCTACCACAGCATGATGGTTTGGTCATGGCTTTAATAATTTTCTGAAACATGATTGCCTGAATCAAGGTAAAAATGTTGCTCCTTGCTGTTTGCTGAATGAAAACTTTACATGCAAGTCAATTTGTGATTGAGGTTGTATGAAAGTTGTTTACATATTTCCCACAAGATTGGTTTATCATTCTTGCTAAAGCTATTGGTGTGGTATTGCCCTGAAGTTTTATTTAGCCTTCTCTCCGTTCTCTTCTCCCCCCAACCACCCCTCGTCTTCAGTGATCGATGTGTAGATGGGTGGCCAATGGCCACGACACAGGCCCATCTGGATGAGTCTGCATGCAGTGTCGGAATATCCGGATCGAAGCCTTGCTTGTCCAACTGTCAAATATCAAGTGCATCAAAAAAATTGTCAAACAATTAGCTCAATTTTTAAAGGCTTGAACTTTTATTAAATGTGAGTTGGATTATTTTTGATTTTATGTCCTTCCGTCTTGGTTCGTTGTAAACCTCCAGTTTGGTTGTCATTTTCTGTTGGTAGTTCCATAGGAGCAGGATGTAAAATACAGCTCCTATGATGCACCTATTACATGTAATTTGTCTGGGAGTTTGAAAAGGCCCGAGTATCACCTGAAGAGTGCCAAGAAGCCTTGAACAAAGGGCAGAAAGAAGCAGAGGAGGTCGAGGAAGGAGAGTTGCTCCATCTACAAAGTGATGAAGCAGGTCCTCCCCAACTCTGACATCTCCATGGTCATGAACCCCCTTTTGTAAATGATTTTGTAGCACATCAGGTGAGGCTGTCTGGCCCATTACAATAAGTCCCGCGCCATCAGCTTCCGGGAGATCCAGACTGCTGTGCGGCTGCTGCCTGGGGGAGCTGGCCAAACTAGGCGTGTTGGAAGGGACAAAGGTGGTGGCCAAGTACACCAGTTCCAAGTGTAATCACCATGTATGGGAAGAAATCCACGTGGCATTTGTTCACAGCAGAAAGCCCAGGTGAAACTTCAGATTGGCTTCAAATGCATAGCAGGCCTATGGGTGAAATTTGAGGTTTTCCAAAATTAAATAACCAATCTTGTGGTGGACACTAAATTGAGTGAAGATGCTGAACGTAATATTGCTTGGTTTCGTGGCCGTTCTGGCTTATAAAACGGCTGGGGGAAAAAATGAAGGATTTGGGTATTTTGCCGCTAGTTAATTCTTAGTTTTTTTGCTACATTGTCTGTTCATTCAGTTGTAAATTTGGCTCAAATAACCATTTGTTGTGTGAAGTTGCTGATCATTTCTTGTCATGTTGTTGGTGTGGGGCAATTTGGAGGCTTGCTACAGATGCAAACTTATTGCAAAACTTTCCCAGTTTCTCTAACATAATGGCATAAAGGAAGTTAACACCATCTTGTGGCCTTTGTGCCACCAAGCCATTTGAGTTCATGTTTTCATACTTGAGTATGAGCATAAATGAAACTGTTAGATGCAACCTAATATCTGGGTTCAGGTGTCTTAGTCAAACTGCAGCCGCAAAGCTTGAACAATTTGAGTATCAATTATTTATGACTTGTAATTCCATCTGACTATCAGTCCAGATTTTAATGCATTGACTAAAACGCAAAAGATTTGCTTTAAAATCTTCCATGCAAACAGTGATCATGTTGGGTTATAATTTTTTGCATCCTTTCACAGTTGAGATTCATAATTGTGTAGATAATTGTTGGCTGAGTGGAAAATAGACTTGATCAAACGATATGGAAATTATTTTTGTAACAAGTTCAAGTTTATTTTGACTTGGTTAGAGAACTGCTAGATGTTTAAGATGAGATGACATTTCTGCCAATGCAGGAAAAATTCCACTTTTAATTAGTTTTGTTCCTGATCTGCCAGTGATGCACACTGCATCTGTCTGGTTGCCCTTCCAGTTTTAACAATTTTAATTGTTTTTTTAAAAAAAAAAGCAACACTCCATGCTAATCTAAGGATGGCTGTTCACTCGTTGTTTCATGTTAAGATGCTTGGTATCATAATTCATACCTTTGATATCGTACGTTTGATAATTCCAAGTGATTAAATCCATCTTAGGATAACAACTCATCAGGCTTTGCACTGTAGCTTTGCTATTTTATTCCCATTTAAGTCTTAACGGAGCAGTTATTTAGATTCAGCATTGAACGGCATTGGTTTATATAACTTAATGGGCGATAGATTTTTCGGGCCTTGGATTGACTAATTAGATTAAGCAAGAGGCTTTCCTGAGATAATCATTTAGTGAGCCTTTTCCTGTAATGAAACAGTGGTGAGAATATGCAGGTGAAGGTCAAATCCTTTGCCGAGGAGGAGTAAAAGTATTCTTCCAGTAATCTTCAGTGAATAATTTGCTGCTGTATTGGGATTGTTTCTACTTTAGTGTACTGCTTTGACAGTGCTTGCATTTTTCATTGTCTTTTAAGAATCTAGATTGTGAATCAATCTTGTATTCAATTTTTCTCAACAAGCAACAAGATCTCCAGGCTTCTAATTGCAACATGCTTGGAATTCTTGCTGGATGTGTTGATACACTTTACACTTTGTTAGTACTATGTAACGTGTTACCTTGCATCGAGATACCATGTTTGCACTTGAACCTTAGTAGTGAAGGATAAATATAAATAACATTCCAGCCATGTAATCAAACCAATGCTATATTAAATTATATATTGAACTGTTTCCATTGAATGTTAATACTCAAAAGCACTTTCCATTCAGTGTTGCCTTCAGAGCAGTAGGGTTACATTTATTTAGCAAAGTGACACTAGTCTTTCCTTTCCCCTCCACACCAGAATAATCTTTGCACCTATCTGATTTGAACATGTTGCAACTAAGCTTTGTGCATTGCAGTTTTGGAGTGTTTAAACTAATATGGCAAGGGGATGGGAACCTATGCAGTGAGATAGGGCGAAGTAATATGGAGTCAAACAGATGGTAGAAAGATAACGAGCAATAGTGGAAGGCCGAGTAAACAAAGGCAAGAAACAAAGGGCCACACTAAATCATCATTCTAAAAGGACAAATGGTGTTTAAAAAAAACAAGCCTGAAGGCTTTGTGTCTTAATGCAAGGAGTATCTGTAATGAGGTGGATGAATTAACTTGCAAATAGATGTTAACAGATATGTGATTGGGATTACAGGGCTGAGAACTCAACATCCAAGGGTATTCAACATTCAGGATGGATAGAATAAAAGGAAAAGGAGGTGGGGTAGCATTGCTGGTTAAAGAGGAGATTAATGCAATAGTTAGGAAGGACATTAGCTTGGATGATGTGGAATCTATATGGGTAGAGCTGCAGAACACCAAAAGGCAAAAAACGTTAGTGGGAGTTGTGTACAGACCTCCAAACAGTAGTAGTGATGTTGGGGAGGGCATCAAACAGGAAATTAGGGGTGCATGCAATAAAGGTGTAGCAGTTATCATGGGTGACTTTAATATGCATATAAATTGGGCTAACCAAACGAAGCAATACGGTGGAGGAGGATTTCCTGGAGTGCATAAGGGATGGTTTTCTAGACCAATATGTCGAGGAACCAACTAGGGGGGGAGGCCATCTTAGACTGGGTGTTGTGTAATGAGAGAGGATTAATTAGCAATCTTGTTGTGCGAGGCCCCTTGGGGAAGAGTGACCATAATATGGTGGAATTCTACATTGGGATGGAGAATGAAAGTTAATTCAGAGACCATGGTCCAGAACTTAAAGAAGGGTAACTTTGAAGGTATGAGGCGTGAATTGGCTAGGATAGATTGGCGAATGATACTGAAGGGGTTGACTGTGGATGGGCAATGGCAGACATTTTAGAGATCGCATGGATGAACTAAACAATTGTACATCCCTGTCTGGTGTAAAAATAAAGGGAAGGTGGCTCAACTGTGGCTATCAAGGGAAATCGGGGATAGTATTAAAGCCAAGGAAGTGGCATACAAATTGGCCAGAAATAGTGCTGAACCCAGGGACTGGGAGAAATTTAGAACTCGGCAGAGGAGGACAAAGGGTTTGACTAGGGCAGGGAAAATAGAGTATGAGAGGAAGCTTGCAGGGAACATTAAGGCAGACTGCAAAAGTTTCTATAGATATGTAAAGAGAAAAAGGTTAGTAAAGACAAACGTAGGTCCCCTGCAGTCAGAATCAGGGGAAGTCATAACTGGGAACAAAGAAATGGCAGACCAATTGAACAAGTACTTTGGTTCGGTATTCATTGAGGACACAAACAACCTTCCAGATATGAGGTCAGAGGGTCTCAAGGAGGAGGAACTGAGGGAAATCCTTTAGTTGGGAAATTGTGTTGGGGAAATTGATGGGATTGAAGGCCGATAAATCCCCAGGACTTGATGGACTGCATCCTAGAGTACTTGAGGTGGCCTTGGAAATAGCGGATGCATTGACAGTCATTTTCCAACATTCCATAGACTCTGGATCAGTTCCTATGGAGTAGAGGGTAGCCAATGTAACCCCACTTTTTTTTTTAAAAAAAGAGGGAGAGAAAACGGAATTATAGACCGGTCAGCCTGACATCAGTAGTGGGTAAAATGATGGAATCAATTATTAAGGATGTCATAGCAGTGCATTTGGAAAGAGGTGACATGATGGTTCCAAGTCAGCATGGATTTGTGAAAGGGAAATCATGATTGACAAATCTTGAATTTTTTGAGGATGTTTCCAGTAGAGTGGACAAGGGAGAACCAGTTGATGTGGCGTATTTTGATTTTCAGAAGGCTTTCGACAAGGTCCCACACAAGAGATTAATGTGCAAAGTTAAAAGCACATGGGATTGGGAGTAGTGTGCTGACGTGGATTGAGAACTGGTTGTCAGACAGGAAGCAAAGAGTAGGAGTGAATGGGTACTTTTCAGAATAGCAGGCAGTGACTAGTGGGGTACCGCAAGGTTCTGTGCTGGGGCCCCAGCTGTTTACACTGCATTAATGATTTAGACGAGGGGATTAAATGTAGTATCTCCAAATTTGCGGATGACACTAAGTTGGGTGGCAGTGTGAGCTGCGAGGAGGAGATAGGTTAGGTGAGTGGGCAAATCATGGCACATGAAGTATAATGTGGATAAATGTGAGGTTATCCACTTTGGTGGTAAAAACAGAGATAGACTATTATCTGAATGGTGACAGATTAGGAAAAGGGGAGGTGCAACGAGATCTGGGTGTCATGGTACATCAGTCATTGAAGGTTGGCATACAGGTACAGCAGGTGGTTAAGAAAGCAAATGGCATGTTGGCCTTCATAGCGAGGGGATTTGAGTACAGGGGCAGGGAGGTGTTACTACAGTTGTACAGAGCCTTGGTGAGGCCACACCTGGAGTATTGTGTACAGTTTTGGTCTCCTAACTTGAGGGACATTCTTGCTATTGAGGCAGTGCAGCGAAGGTTCACCAGACTGATTCCCGGGATGGTGGGACTGACCTATCAAGAAAGACTGGATCAACTGGGCTTGTATTCACTGGAGTTCAGAAGAAATGAGGGGATCTCCTAAAAACGTTTAAAATTCTGATGGGTTTAGACAGGTTAGACAAGAATGTTCCCAATGTTGGAGGTCGAGAACCAGGGGTCACAGTCTAAGGATAAGGGGTAAGCCATTTAGGATCGAGATGAGGAGAAACTTCTTCACCCAGAGAGTGGTGAACCTGTGGAATTCTCTACCACAGGAAGTTGTTGAGGCCAATTTGCTAAATATATTCAAAGGAGTTAGATGTAGTCCTTCCTACTAGGGGATCAAGGGGTATGGCGAGAAAGTAGGAATGGGGTACAGAAGTTGCATGTTCAGCCATGAACTCATTGAATGCTCAAAGGGCCGAATGGCCTACTGCTGCACCTATTTTCTATGTTTCTATTCAACTTTGACCTTTTCTAAGGGTGATGTACTAGTTTCCTGTCGACACAATCAGTGTCGGCCTGAACATTTTCAAACCAGTAACTAGAACATTGTAACAGCTGTGGAGTTCAAAATAGTGCTTGACACCTTCCTCATGCAACTACCGGAGTTTATTTTAGTGAGCTGGTCTGCTGCAAAACACATCAGTCACGTCATAAATGTGATGTCACCATGTGTATCATTTCGGGTTTAAATAAGGCCATAAAAATGGCGTAACAGTTCTGAAAAGTGTGAAACATTATCTTTCACTCGTATAAATAGATGGAATATTGAATTTGTGATTTTGCAAAAGTCTACAAACTTTCATAACTGTTAACTTCTGCCTGTAGCAGCTATATGATTTATACAAAGCTGTGGTTTGCTGTTGCTGACCAGATAGCATTTCACTCCTTTTTAGATAAACCATGAACTAATTCTCCCCCCCCCCCCCCCCCCCCCCGCCCCTTCTCAATGTGACTCTGGATGCTAACTGAGCCTGGGAAGAGGCCTTTTTACATCTGTACTTCTCGAAGATTAATAAATTGAATGAAATGGATTTATGACATTCTCTCTGACAAATCTATTTGTGGAGGATTTCTGGCCTCGTCAGGTGAGATGTCAGTGCTTCAGGAGCTTTCTATTTCTGGTGCTCAGTGACAGCACCAGGCAGACTTGGGTCAAGTATAACCTGTCGCAGATGTAAATTCAAGCTCCTTCTGCTCTAAGTCGGGTGCCTTAATCCCATTCTTTGATCACCTCTTGCACGAGTGTCAGTTTTCTATTTTTGACCAGCTATATTTGTACTCAGCGATGGACAATTTGTAAATCGTTTTGCGCTATTATAATGCAGGATTTTTGTCCCATCCGTGCCGACTGGTTTCAAAATGAGATTGAATCGGCATACAGCATACTGATCTCGAGTGCTTCACGTGGAATTTGTGTCAATACTTAGCATGGTATATTTCTGCAGTGAATTTTTACACAAGATGTGCAGTTGGCACCCAAAACTAAGTCCGTAACTTAATCGGTTTAAATATGTTCATGAAGTCATTACGCTGTGCTTACTATATTTTAACTTCCTGAAGTTTGAGATCGGTAGCAGCAATAGCTGCTATGTGGAATTTATTTTTTATACTGTTTGTAATGGAATTTTATTTTTCTCCTGCTGGGTGACAACGTGACAGGACTAACTAGTTTATCCAGTGTCCATTTGCTGGTGCTTCATGGGGAATTAGTGTGTAGGTTTCTGGCATTGCAGCATACCTGACTTGAGTAAAGTTGGCAAATCTTCAATGTCTTGGACATATAAGTGCTGAATGTTAGAAGTATTTCTGTTTCTCATCGAATGGGGGTTGGGGGAACAATGGGTCCACAGACCGTCAAAAAGCAGGGCTTTAAACACTGATGTACACTGCCTTTTGTCCAATATTTGAGACTGGCTGGAAGTTAAAGAACTTGAAATGATCATCTGAAATTCTGGTGTTAAATGCAGGCACAATTTCAATACCTCCCTCTGGATTATTCTCCACTCAAGGCATTTATAAAATGCCGATTGTTCCTAAGTATACAGTCTGTTTTGCAACTATGTTCCCTCAAAGCCTCCCTGATTAAGTGCAACATCCCAAGTGGAGGAAGTGCATCTGGGAGGGCGCTGAGCACCTTGAGTCTCATCGCCGGGAGCATGCAGAAAACAAGCGCAGGCAGCGGAAGGAGTGTTCAGCAAACCTGTCCCACCCACCCTTTCCCTCAATGACTATCTGTCTCACCCGTGACCGGGACACTGGTTCCCGCATTGGATTGTTCAGTCACATAAGGACTCATTTTTAGAATGGAAGCAAGTCTTTCTCGATTCTGAGGGACTGTCTATGATCCCTTTAATCTGGTGTGGGTCTGGAGGTCCCACACAGCTGGCTCTCAGGCTTTTAAATGGAAAAATCTGCACATGCACAGGATTTTGAATAGGCCGCGCAGCCTGAAAAATTAGAGGGAACATTCTTGCGGAAGTCTCCCATCTTAAACAAGCCTGATGTATATTAGGCTGGAAAAATAAATGGATCTCTGTAGGATAAACATTTCCTAGGCTAGAGACAGACATCAAAACCTGTTGTTCACTGGTTACAGAATTTAAACTGTTTGTTTGAAGGGGTTGTATAATGTGTTTTGATGTCTGATTTGAACAGTGTTCCCTGCAGCTAAACCTTTCAAGAGCTCTCGATTAGACTTGTATGCTTGCTGTGCTGAGGGACCTATAGAAGCTGCTGCATCTAGGTTGAACCCCACCTACTACAAATTGTACTTCAAATTCTCTCAGCTTGTGGTAGTCCTTATTTTAATAAACGCCCTCTTATCAAATGGTCGCCCGAATGTCCCATATCTAAGCTGATTCAGTTAAATGTGCTTTGGCAGACCACTTCTGTTGGAAAAAATTGAAGCATCCCCTTGCTGTCTCATTTAAATGCCTTTGAATGGATGCTTATAGTGGGGTACTTGTCAACACATGGGTGGAACTGTGTGATAGCACAAGGCTATTCTAGTCTGCTGGACTTTACACCCTCTGATAAAGGCACCCCATCATGGACAGGCAGCTCCACATTGGTTGAAGTTGTGGTGCATGATAAAGGGTGTTCTGACTGTGTGGTCTCCAAGCACACATTAATACTCATTGGATAAGGACCAGGACAGGACACTCACTTGGGAAATCTGTGATGGGTTTCTGTTTTGCTTCTCTTCCCCCCTCCTGGCCACCCCCTTCCTCCCCATCAGAAAAATCTGAATGTTCAGATGACTTGAATGCTGTATATTACCAACAGTATTTCCTTGCAAGGTCATCTGATTTGACGACCAACATCTTTTCCAAACTTTCAACTGATAGCCCAGTTGTGACAAGTAGCTAAACTCCCAGCACATTCCCCAGCCTTTGCAAAGCTGCTGAGTTAATGGCACACTGCAACTGATCTTTCTTGTACCTCCTGTGGGAGCAGACTAATCAGGGCAGATCTCAAATTCCTGCTGAGGCTGGTGTTTGGGCCAAGGCCCTTGTAGAAAGTTACCCGAAGTACCAGCCTATACAAATTATTCAACAATTTGTCAATACTGTAAAAGCCTTCTAATGGGAACATGAGAAATTAAATGTTTCCTTTTATCATGTAAATTTAAACTAAAACTTCAAGTATATAATGGGCAGTTCTTTCGTACATGTACTGCTCTCCCTGGTGGCAGGGATGAGAGAATTGATTCAATTTGGCAGCAAGATCAGTACATTTAAGCTTGTTGAGTTGGATATTTGCACAAGGGTATTGTCGTCCCTCAAGCAGTCTGAATTTTCAGGCATCTGGGGGCTAATGTTCAAGCTTAAAGCTAAATATAGGTTCCCATGTATAATGTACCCATGTCCCATAATCAGGGAAAGCTGGATTCCCGTGTTTGACTCGAAGGAAGATTAATAAATCAGGATATTCCAGTTCATTCTGTAGGAATTCTGAGGTTGCTCAGTATTGACTGGATCATTTAATGATTGTGGTCCCATTGAATGTTCCCACTAGTTTTTTTGTGTGCACGGTCCCTTTACATTTTCTGCACGGCAGCACTTGTCTTTTCCAGCGGCAGCAGCTGGTGAGGGACTTGTGTGGGACCTCCTGATTGGTGCGCAGGCGCTTGGGGGAACATAGACCCCCATTATAATGCCATTTGTGCTAGAAGTCAAATGGAGACATCTATTGTATAAATATAGTTTTTTTTTTTTAAATCTAGCTTCTGTTTGTGTACAAATGTTAACTAAATTTAATACTTTCTTTTGTAGAGTTCTTGAACCAAAGGATTGCGTAGAAACAAGTGAACATGGAAACCAGTCACTGGTCAAATACTGGGTTTTTGAAGTAATCACGTTGGATGATATGCGTTTCCTTTACTGATCAACTGTTTTGGAGGAATTACAGTTCCTGAAGTCTGTAATTTGGCTGGATTATTGCAAAGTTTCTTTTGGCACCTCATTACATTTAAGGATTTTCAAACATGGGTGACATGAATAATGCAGTGAAGTACCTTCCAAGCAAAGCAACAGATCACCATGAAGGCTATTTTGGCGTCACACTTATGGAGCTCCGGGAACTTATGGAACTGCGATCTATAGATGCTGTACAGAAAATAGAAGAGTGTTACGGGGATGTCGAAGGGCTTTGTACAAGGTTGAAAACTTCACCTATAGAAGGTAAACTCTTGCACAATACCTTTTTTTGTTTCAAAGTATTCCCCAATATCCATGATCTCAAAATTGAAATGTAGATTACTGCATTTTATTGTGCATATTTAAAAAAAAAAAATCTAAATATAGTTGGAAACTTGCTCTGAGAATTACTGTTGCAGTATCTTGTGTTGCATTTTCAGGTCTCTACATGAGTTTTTGACTATACGATAAGTTATAGATGTGTTCTTTAAGATGCTATAGAGATAATTTTCCAGCTCTCTTCTCGGCGGGGATCATTATCATAGGCAGACATGCCTATTAAGATTCAGGTGTGTAGGTGCATGATTTTCTAATCATTTAAACGGTCAGCAAATAGTGTGCAGGACATGGCCAAATTTCTGAGTGTGCTTTGTACTTCCACCAGGGACCCTCACCCACAAGTCCTAAAATGACCCTTTCCATGGGCTGTATTTTCAATTGGCCATGTTTAATTTGTCCAACTCTGCAATTTTGTACATTGAGTGGGTCCCAGTAATATAGTCCAGTCAGTAGAAATTATTTTAGCAATGAAATAGAAACTGCTTTGTTCATCCATTGAGATTGTAATCAAATTTAAACCATTGGCTATTTTCAGGAATCATATTTAGAATTTTTTTTTAAAAGGAACAAAGTTTGCACCTTGGGCATCATAGTTGCATTGCTAGCTTGGTAATGTGTTGTGTATATTTTAACTTTCTCTGGATGCCAAGTGCTTCATTGGCTGTAAACATATAAACATAGAAAATAGGTGCAGGAGTAGGCCATTCGAGCCTGCATCACCATTCAATAAGATCATGGCTGATCATTCTCTCTTCCCTTTCCTGCTTTCTCTCCATACCGCTTGATCCCTTTAGCCGTAAGGGCCATATCTAACTCCCTCTTGAATATATCCAATGAACTAGCATCAACAACTCTCTGCGGTAAGGAATTCCACAGGTTAGCAACTGAGTGAAGTTTTTCCTCATCTCTGTCTTAAATGGCTTATCCTTTATCCTTAGACTGTCCCCTGGTTCTGGACTTCCCCCAACATCGGGAACATTCTTCCTACATCTAACCTGTCCAGTCCTGTCAGAATTTTATGTTTGAGATCACCTCATCCTTCTAAACTCGTGAATACAGGCCCAGTCGATCCAGTCTCTCGTCAGTCCAGCCATCCCAGGAATCAGTGAACCTTCGCTGCACACTCTCAATAGCAAGAATGTCCTTCCTCAGATTAGGATTCCATAACTGAACACAATATTCCAGGTGAGGCCTCACCAAGCCCCTGTACAACTGCAGTAAGACCTCCCTGCTCCTATACTCAAATCCCCTAGCTATGAAGGCCAACATACCATTTGCCTTCTTCACCGCCTGCTGTACCTGCATGCCAACTTTCACTGATGAACCATGACATCCAGGTCTCGTTGCACCTCCCCTTGTCCTAATCTGCCGTCATTCAGATAATCTACTTTTGTGTTTTTGCCCCAAGTGGATAACCTCTCATTTATCCACATTATACTGCATCTGCATGTTTGCCCACTCACCTGTCCAAGTCACCCTGCAGACTCTGTGTCCTCCTCACAGCTCACACTGCCACCCAGTTAAGTGTCATCTGCAAACTTGCAGATATTACACTCTATTCCTTCATCTAAATCATTGATGTATATTGTAAATAGCTGGGGTCCCAGTACTGACAGCCCTGCAGCACTCCACTAGTCACTGCCTGCCATTCTGAAAAGGACCCGTTTATCCCGACTCTCTGCTTCCTGTCTGCCAACCAGTTCTCTATCCATGTCAGTACATTACCCCCAATACCATGTGCTTTGATTTTGCACACCAATCTCTTGTGTGGGACCTTGTCAAAAGGCTTTTGAAAGTCCAAATACCACATCCACTGGTTCTCCCTTGTCCACTCCTTGTTACATCCTCACAATTCCAGAAGATATGTCCAGCATGATTTCCCTTTCATAAATCCATGCTGACTTGGACCGATCCTGTCACTGCTTTCCAAATGTGCTGTTATTTCATCTTTTAATAATTGATTCCAACATTTTCCCCACTAATGTAAGGCTAACTGGTCTATAATTACCTGTTATCTATCTATCCTTTTTTAAAAAAGTGGTATATTAGCTACCCTGCTTTGGGACATCCTCATATAGTGCCTTTCAAAACCCAAGTATTTAATATAACCAGTTAAATTAGGACACTGTGCTCTGCCGAGGTTGTGTATCACAATAGTGTCACTGGTGGTGCACTTGAGTAGAGGGTGGCTACTTCCCAGAAGGGAGCAACAACGTGGCAAAAATGTAGTTTCTGCATCTTTCATCCAGCTCCAGTGAGCCAGGCAGAAGGCTGGGTACCTCAGTGACACCAGAAAGTGGGTGGGGAATGGGCGAGAAGTTTGTTTTTGTTACTGTTCACTTAAACCTTTTAACTGAAATTGCTTGGTGATCCACTGCATCCATCACCCAATGAATATTGCTCCTGAAAATGGGTACTCATTGCGCAATGCTAAATTTTATAATGCTCACATTTCTATAGCGTGGCAAAACATTTTAAATAAATTATTCCACAGGCTTACGAGGTAGCCATTCTGCCGCAGCAACAGCTGTGAGGAGGAAATGGGATGAATGACCACTTAATCGGTTTGTGGAGTGTGGGAGTGATTGCTCACGAGGAGAGCCATCTGGTCCTCCTATAGTGTCATAGGATCTTCATCCATCTGAATTAGGAAACGGGAACTCCCTCTGTTCAGTGTCTCGCCCAAAGGAGAGCTCCTCTGTCATGACGACACTTCCTTGCTATTGCTCTTGAGCTCCTTTGCTGAAATCCTGGTGTGGGGCTTCAACCCATGTAATTACCCCATATGTTGTACCACCTTGTGTGTATTGTGTTTCCTAGTTCCAAATGATACCTGTAACCATTTGAAAATGCTAGTGGGAGTTGTGTACAGACCACCAAACAGTAGTAGTGAGGTTGGGGGACAGCATCAAACAAAGAAGGGATATGTACAATAAAGGTACAGCAGTTATCATGGGTGACTTTAATCTACATATTGATTGGGCTAACCAAACTGGTGGTAATGCGGTGGAGGAAGATTTCCTAGAGTGTATTAGGGACGGTTTTCTCGACCAATATGTCGAGGAACCAACTAGAGGGCTGGCCATTCTCGACTGGGTGATGTGTAATGAGAAGGGACTAATTAGCAATCTTGTTTGAGGCCCCTTGGGTAAGAGTGACCATAATATGGTAGAATTCTTTATTAAGATGGAGAGTGACAGTTAATTTGGAAACTAGGGTACTGAACTTAAGGAATGGTAACTTTGACGGTATGAGGCATGAATTGGCTAGAATAGACTGGCAACTGATACTTAAAGGGTTGACGGTGGATAGGCAATGGCAAACATTTAAAGATCACATGGATGAACTTCAGCAATTGTACATCCCTGTCTGGAGTAAAAATAAAACTGGGAAGGTGGCTCAACCGTGGCTAACAAGGGAAATTAAGGATAATGTTAAGACCAAGGAAGAGGCATATAAATTGGCTAGAAAAAGCAACAAACCTGAGGACTGGGAGAAATTTAGAGTTCAACAGGAAGACAAAGGGTTTAATTGAGGGGGAAAATAGAGTATGAGAGTAAGCTTGCAGGGAACATAAAAACTGACTGCAAAAGCTTCTATAAATATGTGAAGAGAAAAAGATTAGTGAAGACACATGTAGGTCCCTTGCAGTTGGATTTGGGTGAATTTATAATGGGGAACAAAGATGGCAGACCATTTGAACAAATACTTTGGTTCTGCCTACATGAAGGAAGACACATAATCTTTTGGATGTACTAGGACAGTGGGTCCAGTGAAAAGGAGGAACTGAAGGATATCCTTGGGTGGGAAATTGTTGGGATTGAAGGCTGATAAATCCCTGGGACCTGATAGTCTGCACCCCAGAGTACTTAAGGAAGTGGCCCTAGAAATAGTGGATGCATTGGTGATCATTTTCAAACAGTCTATTGACTCTGGATCAGTTCTTATGGACTGGAGAGTAGCTAATGTAACACCACTTTTTAAAAAAGGAGGGAGAGAAAACAGGTAATTATAAACCAGTTAGCCTGACATCAGTAGTGGGGAATATGTTGGAATCAATTAAGGATGAAATAGCAGCGCATTTGGAAAGCAGTGACCGGATCAGTCCAAGTCAGCATGGATTTATGAAGGGGAAATCATGCTTGACCAATCTTCTGGAATTGTGAGGATGTAACTAGAGTGGACAGGGAGAACCAGTGGATGTGGTGTATTTGGACTTTCAAAAGGCTTTTGACAAGGTCCCACACAAGAGATTGGTGTGCAAAATCAAAGCATGTGGTATTGGGGGTAATGTACAGACGTTGATAGAGAACTGGTTGGCAGACAGGAAGCAGTCAGGATAAACTGGTCCTTTTCAGAATGGTAGGCAGTGACTAGTGGAGTGCTGCAGGGGCTCAGTGCTGGGACCCCAGCTCTTTACAATATACATTAACGATTTAGATGAAGGAATGGAGTGTAATATCTCCAAGTTTGCAGATGACACTAAACTGGGTGGTGGTGAGATGTGAGGAGGATGCTAAGAGGCTGCAGGGTGACTTGGACAGGTTAGGTGAGTGGGCAAATGCATGGCAGATGCAGTATAATGTGGGGTTATCCATTTTGGTGGCATAAACACGAAGGCAGAATATTATCTGAATGGCAGCAGATTAGGAACAGGAGGTGCAACGAGACCTGGATGTCATGGTTCATCAGTCACAAAGTTGGCATGCAGGTACAGCAGGCAGTGAAGGCAAATAGCATGTTGGCCTTCATAGCTAGGGGATTTGAGTATAGGAGCTGGGAGGTCTTACTGCAGTTGTACAGTGCCTTGGTGAGGCCTCACCTGAATATTGTGTTCAGTTTTGATCTCCTAATCTGAGGAAGGGTGTTCTTGCTATTGAGGGAGTGCAGCAAATGTTCACCAGACTGATTCCAGTGGTGGCTGGACTGACATGAGACTGGATCAACTGGGCCTTTATTCACAAGTTTAGAAGGATGAGGGGATCTCGTAGAAATTCTGACTGGACTGGACAGGTTAGATGTGGGAAGAGTGTTCCTGATGTTGGGGAAGTCTTGAACTAGGGGACATAGTCTTAGGATAAGGGGTAGGACATTTAGGACCGAAGAGGAGAAATTTCTTCACTGAGTTGTTAACCTGTGGAATTCCCTGCTGCAGAGAGTTGTTGCCAGTTCATTGGATATATTCAAGAGGGAGTTATATATGGCCCTTACAGCAAAAGAGATCAAGGGGTATGGAGAGAAAGCAGGAAAGGGGTACTGAGGGAATGATCAGCCATGATCTTGAATGGTGGTGCAGGCTTGAAGGGCCGAATGGCCTACTCCACCTATTTTCTATGTTTCTATGTTTTTAATCCATTAAAGCCATTGAACATCTGGTAGGATCAGTCAATGGAAAACTGAAAAGTTACAAATCAATAGCAGAGGGAGGCCATTTGGCCTATCGGGTTTGCGCCGGCTCTTTCGAAGAGCGATCTTCCAGTTAGTCACACTCTCCCGCTCTTTCCCTATAACCCTGCAATTTTTTCTCTGTTTATCCAATTCTCCTTTTGAAGGCTGCTATTGAAGCTGTGTCTGCCACCCTATCGGGCAGTGCATTCCAAATCCTAAACACTTGTTGCGTAAAGTTTTTCCCTCATGCTGGTTCTTTTGCCAAACGCCTTAAATCTGTGCCCTCTAGTTATGGACCATCATAGGCGGTCCCTTGAAATGCAGATGACTTGCTTCCAAGCTAATGAAAGAACTACATCTTGCAAGGTGGAAGATGCCTATGCGTGGATCGACAGAGCTAGGTCTTGGTCTGGTGGCAAGGGTTACCCAAGACGACTGGAGACCTGCTCTGCTGCACGGACCTAGTGCGCGCACACATCGCAGTGTGGGCTGGCCTGTGCTGCCACTGGTCCCAAACTCACACCTCCCCTGGGCCCTGATCACGTCCCTCTACAGTCTCTCGCCACTCTTTCGCCCTGACCTCTCCGCTCCTGCTGTATCTGCCCACGCTCCAATCACCGAGCTGGACCTAATGATGTCACTCTTCGCTGCCGCCGTCCTCCTGCACGAGCTCATGCTGCTCCAGTGAGGACCGCTCTGAACGATGCCCCGTGGAGAAGGCAGATCTTGCAGAAGAGGATGCCATTGACAAACGACACGGCGGAGAGCTTCACCACAGTCAGGCTGACCAGAAACTTAAACTTTTTCTTTCACCAAGAAAGCCATCCAGAAATCAACACTTCAAGGAGACAAACCTTGTGGAGTGGCATTTGCCAGTGAAAATATTAACAGGGCAATTTTAAATAGTCCATTTAGTTTACATTGGCAACTGTTTCATGATTTTAAACACTTATCAAATCTCCGCTTGGCCTTCTCTTCTGAGAACCACCCCAGTTTCTCTCATCTCCATGTAAATAACCCCTCGTCCCGAGAACCATTCTAGTAAATCTCTTCTATACCCCTCCCCCAAAAAGACTTCACGCCTTAGTGTGATGCCCAAAATTAGAGACAATACGCCAGCTGGGGCCAAATTAGTGTTTTATATAAATTTAGCACAACTTCCAGGTATTTGTTCTCTCTGCCTCTTTATAAAGCCCAGAAAAAAATTGTACTGGGAGAATGGTGTAAGAGTTCAGAATGTTGCAATTCTCTAGTTGGAGGATGGTCCAAGGGCCATTTAAAAAAAATGAATTAGAATGACTGGATTCTGGGAACAAGTGTTTAAAGCAAAATGTTAGGTACTAAAATGGTACACTACTCCTGCCTGTGATGAGAGCAAGCACAGGGGTGAGGAGGGATGCAAACTAGACTAAAACTGATGGCTTAGAAGGAATAAGTCGTGACAAATTAAAAGGAGGAAAAAGGCACGAGGTGATTCAACTGTGGCCTTGAGGAAATTTTAATTCTGCAAAGTGGCGATGCAAAAGTGAGTTTAGAAATGGACAGTCGTAGGACTTGAGACTGAAAGCTGAGGGGCAATGATTAAAGGTCTTGCTGTTCAAAGTATTTAAGGACATAATCCATGAAAGGAAGATAATTGCTTAATCCAGTACTTGGCATTATTCAAAAATAAGCAGTTGCATACTCGTGTATGTGGGAGCTGAATTCACTGCGATGAGATCACCGAAGTCCTCTAAAGGAGTTGAAGTTTCAGTAGATAAATAACTTGGCTCAACAGCTGGGCTCCGCCAGCTTTACTTGTCATCACTCGGCATTCAACCAAACCATCACCGGACAGGGAAAAAGATCAAAGTTGATTGCAGTTCTATCCAACCATGTTTTTTTTGTGTTTTTGTGAATTAAATCCCCTTGCTTCCTTTTTCATAACATATGTAACATAAGAAATAGGAGCAGGAGTTGGCCATTCGGCCCCTCGAGCCTGCTCCACCATTCAATAAGATCATAGCTGATCTGATCTTTGCCTCAACTCTACTTCCCTGCCCTCTCTCCTCTTTCTTCCCCCCCCCCCCCCACACATAACCCTCGACTCCCTTATCACTCAAAAATCTGTCTATTGCCACCTTTAAATATATTCAATGACCCAGTCTCCCCAGTTCTCTGGGATAGAGAATTCCAAAGATTCACAACCCTCATAAGAAATTCTTCATTTCCATGTTAAATCTGTGACCCCTTCTGAAACTATGCCCCCTAGTTCTAGATTTCCCCACGAGGGTAAACATCCTCTCCATCTTATCCTGTTGAGCCCCTCAGAATCTTACACGTTTCAATAAGATCACCTCATTCCTTTAAACACCAATGAGTATAGGCCCAACCTTTCTTCATATGACAACCCCTTCATCTCAGGAATCAACCTAGTGAACCTTCTCTGAACTGCCTCCAAAGCAAGTATATCCCTCCTTAAATAAATGAGACCAAAACTGTATGCAGCACTTTAGGTGTGGTTTCACCCACATCCTGTACAGTTGGAGCAGGACTTCTCTACTTTTATACTCCATCAATAAAGGCCAACATGCCATTTGCCTTTGTAATTGCTTGCTGCACTTGCATGCTAACTTTGTTTCATGTACAAGGACCCCCCAGGTCCCTCTACTGCAGCATTTTGTAATCTCCAAATTTAAATTTGCTTTTTTATTTTTCCTACCAAAGTGGATAATCTCACATTTTCCCACTTTATACTCCACCTGCCAGATTTTTGCCCACTCACACAGCCTTACTATATCCCTTTGCAGATTCTGTGTCCTTTTCACAACTTGCTTTCCCACTAACAGGGCCCTGAGCCCCCCACTAACAAATAATTGGCAAGTGACTGCTTCAGGTTGCCTTCAGTTCAGCTCCTCCGCTGGTGGTTGAAACTCTTAACTCTAATTTTGGGCTCTGCGGGTTGCTTCCCTTGAAGAGGCACCTGGCCTCTGCTTGATTTTTGGTACAGTAACATGGCTTAATGTCAGTGGTGCAGTAAATCTGGCCTATGCCTGCTATGATGCCACAGAACTGTACTCCATGCAGCCATTGCATCATCCTTTCATTGTTAAACAGTTAAAGAATTTTTGGGTACGAGACATCAAATAATTGGTCGATTCATTTGTTTACTCCTGGCACTGTTTCACAAACTAATCAATAATAATTATTTATATAATCGAGCGGAAATTAGTTCATTGAAACCAAGAATAAGAGTAATTACATTTTCAATACAATGTTTTAGATTTGGACTTCAATGAGTTTCATGTGGGTTCATTGAGTTGAATGAAGGTTAAAGATCTTGATTGATTCCAAATTAGCATGTATCACTAAACTGAAGTGCATTGGAGTATCTGTGCTGCCCCTTTGCTCAGCATGGTCTGCTCCAGCAGATACGTTCAGTGACTGAGAATTGCATTTATATAGTGCCTTTCACAACCACTGGACATCTCACAGGGCTTTACAGCCAATGACATACAGTATAGTCACTATTGTAATGTAAGGAAGAATTTCAACTTTAGTTTCTCAAAGGCAGTTAAACTAGCTGAGATTGGGAAGAAGCAAAATACTGCAGATGCTGGCAATCTGAAATCTACAAGTCAGGCAGCATCTGTGAAGAGAAAGTAACATTTCAGGTTAATGACCTTTCTTCAGAACTCCGTTTTTCTCTCCAGATTTTCTGAGATTGGGATGTCTTGCTTTCCTGTATAAGACTAAACCAGAGAATTGACTCTTAAAATTTAGGGTTTCCTTAGAGTTTATTCTATGTGGTTACTGGACTAACTGGTTTAAACCTGCCCCCTCCTATTTCTCATCTACATGCTGACCCTTGGAGACATCATCCAAAACACAGCGTCAGTTTCCACATGGACGCTGATGACTCTCAGCTCTACCTCTCTACCACTTCTCTCGACCCCTCCTCGGTCTCTAAACTGCCAGACTGCTTGTCCGACATCCAGTTCTGGATGAGCAGAAATTGTCTCGTTAAATATTGGGAAGACTGAAGCCATTGTTTTAGGACTCTGTTCCCTAGCCACTGACTCCATATCTCTTGGGCTGAACCATACTGTTTCCAACCTTGGTATCATATTGACCCTGAAATGAGCTTCTGGCCACATGCCTACAGCATAACTAAGACCATCTATTTCTACCTCCATAACCTTGCCTGTCTCTGCCTCAGCTCATCTGCAACTGATACTCATCCATGTCTTCATTACCTCTAGACTTAACTCTTCCAATGCACTCCTGACTGGCCTCCCACCTTTTAACTATGCAAACTTAGTTATCCAAAACTTGGCTGCCCCATGTCCTAACTTGCAGAGTCCTGTTCACCCACCACCCCTGTGCTTGCTGACCTACATTGGCTCCTGGTTAAGCAAAATCTGGATTTCTACACCTCTCCCCATCTCTCAACTCCTTCAGCCCCACAACCCCCAGGATATTTGTGCTCTAATTCTGCCCTCGTGAGCATCCCTGATAACTGCTCAACCATTGGCTGTGCCTTTTGTTGCCTTGGCCCCAAGCTCGAATTGCCTCTCTACACCTTTTAAGATGCTCCTTAAAACCTACATCTGACCAAGCTTTTGGTCATCTGCCCTCATTTCTCCTTGTGTGGCTCAGTGTCAAATTTTCTGTTTTGTAGTATTCCTGTGAAGTGGCTTGGGATGTTTCACTGTTAAAGGTGCTATATGAATACAAGTTGCATAGGATCTGTTGCTGTGATGTGTGTTGCAGAACAAATTACTATTTTTAAAGCATAATGTGCTGCAGCAGAAGTCAGCAATGGTCTGGCACTAAATAGTTATATTCAAGACTGAATATAGATTAAAGCAAATCCAGTGAGATAATCAAATGTTGGGTGACTCTGGATAAGCCAACAGTTAAACAGGAATTTGTTTTGATGGCAGCACTGACCTTTAACCTCTGACAGATATTCCCCTGCCGATTCATGTAGGTGATTTCTCATCACTTGGATCTGCTCAGAAACTGGCATCTTTCATGCCTCCTGAACCTAAATTGCACTGCTTGAATAGCAAAATAAGTGGAAATTTGCTGGCTGTCCTGCCCAGATAATTGCCTGCCCTACTAATGGTCAGTGTTCATGAGCTATTCCCCTTCACCCTGCAATCATAGATATTTCATACCATGTGAGTAGGGGATGAGTGTGCACTTGAAGAAATATTGCTTAGTGTAGTTCTGAATAAGTATCATAACTGGTGTTTTCCCAGCCTTAGTTTAGCCTCCTTTTTGGGTAAGCTGTGTGAAAATCCTCCTGCCATCAGTTGTGTACATGCTGGAGCAGAAGATGCTGAGCCAATAAACTTTTAAGGCCCTGCTGCTGTTCATCATTAAAGCAACATCAACATGAGTTGGCTATCATCAAAATGTGAGAAAAACCTACTGGGTTGTCGTGCCATATAGGAATTGTTTCCCCTCCAGGGGTGTGTGTATATAGCCATGAGTTGCACAAGGAAAATTGTTGTGCATAATTACCCATTTCATTTTGTGATGTGAATTTTCACAGCTGTCGATGGCTGGTTTCATAGGTTTAATTGGAAAGTAGCTGATACATACACACGTACATGGGTTTGGTCCCCAGTTTATCTGATCTTGGTTGAGGTGGTGGCTGGGTTTGCTGCAGTTCCCCTCAGCACTCCTAGGCCAGGGTTCCTGGCTATCTAGCAACCCTTGCTTCCCATGGATATAGAGAGTGCAGGATTGTGATTGGCTGCAAGACCTCACTGGTCAAAAACACTGCCAAGGTTTAGCTTTCAATATTGGCCAATTTTGGAACTGGAGGGTAGCCAGCTGTCTGGAACCCATACCCAACAAAGATGGGAGGGGTAAGAATTGTACCCCTCCAGGTCGGGAGTGGTGAATGTTAAAGAAAAACATTCGAGAAAAGCTTTAAAGATACAACAGCTGGGATTTTTAAAATCTTAGTCCGTACCAAATTGGATTGTGGTTTTGGAATGAGTTGTATTGCTTATCAGGATACATGCCTGGTATCATGTATCTTTTCTCGTAACTAGTATCTATATGGTGTGTTTGTACAGGTGACTTCTGTCCATGTGGACACAAACTAGGTCAGTCTCAGAATAAGGGGTGGCCATTTAAGAATATGAGGGATTTCTTCATGCAAATTGTTGGTGATCTTTGGAAATCTCTAACTCAGAAGGCTGTTCAAGACCAAGATCAATAGATTTTTGGGCACTAAGGTCATCCAGTAATCATAAAAATTTACAGCACGGAAGGAGGCCATTTCGGCCCATTGTGACCTGAGCCATTCAGCCTAATCCCACTTTCCAGCTCTTGGTCCGTAGTCCTGTAGGATACAGCACTTCAAGTGCACATCCAAGTACTTTTTTAAAATGTGGTGAGTGTTTCTGCCTCTACCACCCTTTCAACCAGTGAGTTCCAGACCCCACCACCCTCTAGATGAAGACATTTCCCCTCCGATCCACTCTAAACCTCTTACCAATTACTTTAAATCTATGCATCCTGGTTGTTGACCCCTCTGCTAAGGGAAATGGGTGCTACCTATCCACTCTATCTAGGCCCCTCATTATTTTATACATCTCAATAAGGTCTCCCCTCAGCCTCCTCTTTTCCAAAGAAAACAACCCTAGCCTCTCCAATCTTCACAGCTAAAATTGTCCAATCTAGGCAACATCCTTGTAAATCTCCTCTATCCTCTAGTGCAATCACATCTTTCCTGTAATATGGTGACCAGAACTGCATGCTGTACTCTAGCTGTGGTCTGTTTTATACAGTTCAAGCATAACCTCCCTGCTCTTGTATTCTATGCCTCAGCTAATAAAGGCAAGTATCCTGTATGCTGCCTTAACCACCTTATCTACCTGTCCTGCTACCTTCAAGGATCTGTGGACATGCACTCCAAGGTCCCTTTTGTTCCTCTGCACTTCTGTCATATCATTTAATGTATATTCCCTTGCCTTGTTGGCCCTCCCCAAATGAATTACCTCTCCTCGAGTGAATTCCATTTGCCACTGTTCTGCCCACTGCAGTCTAGTTTTTTTTCTTCATCAACCACACAGCCAATTTTTGTATCATCTGCAAATCTCTTAATCATACCCCCTATATTCAAGTCTAAATCATTGATATATGCCACAAAAAGCAAGGGACCTAGTACTGAGCCCTGCAGAACCCCACTGAAAATGGCCTTCCCCATTGACCATTACCCTTTGCTTCCTGCCTCTGAGCCAATTTTGGATCCAACATGCCACTTTGTCTTGGTTCCCATGGGCACTTACTTTTGTGACCAGTCTGCCATGTGGGACCTTATCAAAAGCGTTGCTACAATTCATATGCACCATGTCAAATGCACTGCCCTCATTGACTCTCGTAAGAACATAACGTAAGGAGGAGCAGGAACATTTTGTATCTGTCTTTATGGTAGGGGACACTAACAATATTCTGACAATGGATAGTCTAGGGGCTATGGGGTGGGGGGTGGAACTAATCACAATCACTAAAGAGGTGGTACTCAGTAAGATAATAGAACTAAAGGCAGATAAATCCCCTGGACCTGATGACTTGCATCCTAGGGTCTTAAGAGAAGTAGTGGCAGGAATTTTGGATGCATTGGTTGTAATTTACCAAAATTCCCTGGATTCTGGGGAGGTACCAGCAGATTGGAAAACTGCAAATGTAGCTCCCCTATTTTTTTTAAAAAAGGAGGCAGACAAAAAGCAGGAAACTATAGACCAGTTAGCCTAATATCTGTGGTTGGGAAAATGCTGGAGTCCATTATTAAAGGAGCAGTAGCAGGACATTTGGAAAAGCAAAATTTGGTCAGGCAGAGTCAGCATGGATTTATGAAGGGGAAGTAATGTTTGACAAATTTGCTGGAGTTCTTTGAGGATGTGATGAATAGGGTGGATAAAGGGGAACCAGTGGATGTGGTGTATTTAGACTTTCAGAAAGCATTTGACAAGGTGCCAAACAAAAGGTTATTGTACAAGATAAAAGTTCATGGGGTTGGGGGTAATATATTAGCATGGATAGAGGATTGGCTAACAAAATGGGATAAGTGGTTCATTTATCTGGTTGGCAACCAGTAACTGGTGGGGTCCTGCAGGGACCTGTGCTGGGACCCCAACTATTTACAATCTAACGACTTGGAAGAAGGGACAGAGTGTAACTTAGCCAAGTTTGCTGATGATACATAGATGAGAGGAAAAGCAATGTGTGAGGACACACAAATCTGCAAAAGGACATACAGGCTAAGAGTGGGCAAAAATTTGGCAGATGGAGTATAATGTTGGAAAGTGAGGTCATGCACTTTGGCAGAAAAAAAATCAAAGAGCAAGTTTGTGCATGAAACACAAGGATAGTATGCAGGTACAGCAAGTGATGAGGAAGGCCAATGCTATCTTGGCCTTTATTGCAAAGGGATGGAGTATAAAAGCAGGGAAGTCTTGCTACAGTTATACAGGGTATTGGTGAGGCCACACCTGGAATACTGCATACAGTTTTGGTTTCCATATTTACAAAAGGGTATACTTTGGAGGCAGTTCAGAGAAGGTTCACTAGGTTGATTCTGAGGATGAGGGGGTTGACTTATGAGGAAAGGTTGAGTAGGTTGGACCTCTACTCATTGGAATTCAGAAGAATGAGAGGTGATCTTATCAAAACATATCAGATTATGAGGGGGCTTGACAAGGTGGATGCAGAGAGGATGTTACCACTGGTGGGGGAGACTAGAACTAGAGGGCACGATCTTAGAATAATGGGCCGCCCATTTAAAACACATGAGGAGAAATTTCTTAGGGTTGTAAATCTGTGGAATTCGCTACCTGAGAGTTGTGGAAGTTGGGACATTGAATAAATTTTAAGACACAAATAGACAGTTTCTTAAACAATAAGGGGTTATGGGGAGTGGGTGGGGAAGTGGAGCTGAGGCCATGATTAGATCAGCCATGATCTTATTGAATGGCGCATGCTCGAAGGGCCGTATGACCTATTCCTGTTCCTATTATGTTTTGTTATGAGTAAGCTATTTGGCCCCTCAAACCTGCTCTGCCATTCAATAAGATCATGGCTGGTCTGATCCTGGCCTCCACTCCACTTCCCTGCCTGCTCCCCATAACCCTTCATTCCCTTATCATTCAAAAATCTGAATTTCCACCTTGACTTCCACAGCTCTCTGGGGTAGATAATTCCAAACATCCATGACTGAGGAAATTCCTCCTCCATTTCTGTTTTTAAATGGGTGGTCCCTTATTAAACTATGTCCTAGTTTTAGATTCCCCCATGAAGGGAAACATCCTCTCTGCATCTACCCTGTCAAGACCCCTCAATTTTATGTTTCAATAAGATCACCTCATTCATCTAAACGCCAAGGAGTGTAGACCCAACCTGTTCAACCTTTCTTTATATGACAACCCCTTCATCTCTGGAATCAACCTCGTAAACCACCTCTGAACTGCCTCCAATGCAAGTGTATCCTTAAATACAGAGACCAAAACTGTTTGCAATACTCCAGGGGAGATCTTACCAACACCCTGTACAGTTGGAAGAGGACTTCCCTACTTTTATACTCCAGCCCCTTTGCCCTAACCCTGATTACTTGCTGTACCTGCATGCACTCCTTGTTACCACCTCAACAAATTCAATCAAGTTAGTCTGACATGACCTTCCCTTAATAAATCCATGCTGACTGTCCTTGATTACTGATTCAAAAGATTTAACCTGTCCCTCAGAATTTTTTCCAATTTTCTCACCACTGAGGCTAGGCTGACTGGCCTGTAATTACTCGGTCTACCTCTTTCTCCCCTTTTAAACAATGGTGACTTCTGTGCATGTTTGTACAGGCGATGCCTGTTCATGTGGACTGAAACTCTGGTCAGAGTCTCAATAAGGCTCAGCCATTTCGGATGAGATTTTTTCAAATTGTTGTGAATCTTTGGAATTCTCTACCCCAGAAGGCTGTGCTCAGTCGTTGAGTATATTCATGACCAACATCAATAGATTTTTGGGCACGAGGAGAAGTGATCTGGGGATAGTGCAAGAAAGTAGAGTTGATGATCCTTGATATTGAATGACCTACTCCTGCTCCTCGTTATGTTCTTATGGAAAAGTCCATCAGATTTTTTTTTCCTGTCCTTGTTGAATTGCTAAACATTGTTAGTATTCACTAAAGCATGTTTTCTGCTCTTTCCTTTTAGGTGGCTGATGCTGGCTTTTGGAAGTTAAGACATTAACATAGAAAATAGGTGCAAGAGTAGGCCATTCAGCCCTTTGAGCCTGCACCACCATTCAATAAGATCATGGCTGATCATTCCTTCAGTACCCCTTTCCTGCTTTCTCTCCATATCCCTTGATCCCTTTAGCTGTAAGGGCCATATCTAACTCCCTCTTGAAAATATCCAATGAACTGGCATCAACAACTCTCTGCGGCAGGGAATTCCACAGGTTAACAACTCTGAAGAAGTTTCTCCTCATCTCAGTCCTAAACGGCCTACTCCTTCTAAGACTGTCCCCTGGTTCTGGACTACCCCAACATCGGGAACATTTTTCCCGCATTTAGCCTGTCCAGTCCGGTCAGAATCTTATGTTTCTGAGATCCCCTCTCATCCTTCTAAACTCGTGTATAAAGGCCCAGTTGATCCAGTTTCTCCTCATATGTCAGTCCAGCCATCCCTGGAATCAGTCTGGTGAACCTTTGCTGCACTCCCTCAATAGCAAGAATGTCCTTCCTCAGATTAGGAGACCAAAACTGAACACAATATTCCAGGTGGGGCCTCACCAAGGCCCTGTTCAACTGCAGCAAGACTTCCCTGCTCCTATACACCAATCCCCTTGCTATGAAGGCCAACATACCATTTGCCGCCTGCTGTACCTGCATGCCAACTTTCAATGATGAAACATGGCACCCAGGTCTCATTGCACCTCCCCTTTTCCTAATCTGCCGCCATTCAGATGATATTCTGCCTTCGTGTTTTTGCCCCCAAAGTGGATAACCTCACATTTATCCACATTATACTGCATCTGCCATGCATTTGCCCACTCGCCTAACCTGTCCAAGTCACCCTGCAGCCTCTTGGCATCCTCCACCGCTCACCCAGTTTAGTGTCATCTGCAAACTTGGAGATATTACACTCAATTCCTTCAACTAAATCATTGATGTATATTGGAAAGAGCTAGGGTCCCAGCACTGAGCCCTGCGGCACTCCCTTAGTCACTGCCTGCCATTCTGAAAAGGACCCTTTAATCCCGACACTCTGCTTCCTGTCTGCCAACCAGTTCTCTATCCATGTCAGTACATTGCCCCCAATACCATGTGCTTTTATTTTGCACATCAATCTCCTGTGTGAAAGTCCAAATACACCACATCCACTGGTTCTCCCTTGTCCACTCTACTAATTGCATCCTCACAAAATTCCAGAAGATTTGTCCAGCATGATTTCCCTTTCATAAATCCATGCTGACTTGGACCTATCCTATCTCTGCCCTCCAAATGTGTTTCTATTTCATCCTTAATGATTGATTCCAACATGTTCCCCACCACTGATGTCAGGCTAACCAGTCTATAATTACCTGCTTTCTCTCCCTCCTTTTTAAAAAAAAAAAGTGGTGTTACATTAGCTACTCTCCAGTCCATAGGAACTGATCTAGAGTCGCTAGACTGTTGGAAAATTATCACTAATGCATCCACTATTTCTAGGAGCACTTCCTTAAGTACTCTGGGATATAGACTATCAGGCCCCGTGGAATTATCGGCCTTCAATTGCGTCCATTTCCCTAACATAATTTCCTGCCTAATAAGGATATCCTTCAGTTCCTCCTCCTCACTAGACCCTTGGTCCCCTAGTACATCCAGAAGGTTATTTGTGTCTTCCTTTGTGAAGACAGAACTAAAGTACGTGTTCAATTGGTCTGCCATTTCTTTGTTCCCCATTATAAATTCACCTGAATCCAACAGCAAGGGATCTATGTTTGTCTTCACTGATCTTTTTCTCTTCACATATCTATAGAAGCTTTTGCAGTCAGTTTTTGTTTCTGGCAAGCTTCCTCTCATACTCCTATTTTCCTCCCTCTTAATTAAACCCATTGTCCTCCCCACAGTTTAAACATTTACTGCTTTAAAGAATACACTAAAGCTACAGTATCTGTTGCAGTTTCTGACTGGTGTCATGAGTTTTCCACAAGTTTTTGCTTCCGCTAATGTTTGGATTCTGTATTTTTTGTCTCATTCGCATGAATCGGTCCTGACGGAGATCCTTGTGCGTGCGGGCACTAAATGAAGTTTGCTTGCTCGTTCCACATTGGGCCATGGGGGGTCAGAATAAGTGAAAAAGAAACTTGCATTTATATAGCACCTTTTCACAACCTCAGCACGGCAGCCAATTTGTGCACAGCAAACTCCCACAAACTGCAACATAACTAGATCTGTTTTAGTAATGATGGATCAATATTGTCCAGAACACCAGGGATAAATCCCCTGCTCTTCAACATAGTACCATGGGATCTTTTATGTCTGAGAGCAGACAGTTTAACATCTCATCTGATAGATGGTGCCTCTGAGAGTGCGGCATTCCCTCAGTACTGCACTAGAATGTCAGCCTAGATTTTTGTGCTCCAGTCTCTGGAGTGGGACTTGAACCCACAACCTGCTGACTCACTGGCACGAGTGCTACCCACTGAGTGAGGGGTCTATTTGACAATTCTGGTTGTTTTTGAATATAATTGCAAACACCCATTGTTTTCTGCACTAGAACATTATAGTCTATTAGTTTGTTACACTGAACTTCAAGAAATTTCAAAAGTCTTATTGAAGCACCTTTCTGTAATGGTACTTTTTTCTTATTCCTTCCTGGGATGTGGGTGTTGCTGGCATTTATTGCCCTTGAGAAGGTGGTGGTGAGCTGCTGCCTTGAACCGCTGCAGTCTGTGTGGTGAAGGTGCTCCCACAGTGCTGTTAGGGAGGGAGTTCCAGGATTTTGACCCTGCAATGATGGAGGAACGGTGATATATTTCCAAATCAGGATGGTATGTAACTTGGAGGTGGTGTTCCCATGCGCCTGCTGCCCTTTTCCTTCTAGGTGGTCGAGGTCACTGGTTTGGAAGGTGCTGCTGAAGAAAACTTGGCGAGTTGTTGCAGTGCATCTTGTAGACGGTGTACCTGTGGTGGAGGGAGTGAATGTTGAAGGTGGTGGATGGGGTGCCAATTAAGTGGACTGCCTTGTCCTGGATGGTGTCTAACTTCCGAGTGTTGGAGCTGCACTCATCCAGGCAAGTGGAGAGTATTCCATCGCACTTCTGCCTTGTAGATGGTGGAAAGGTTTTGGGGGAATCAGTGAGACACTTGCTGCAGAATACCCAGCCTCTGACCTCTTGCTGCAGTATTTGTGGCTGATGCAGTTAGGTTTTGGTCAATGATGGACCCCCACCACCCTTCCAGGATGTTGATGGAGGGGGTTCTGGTGATTGTAATACTATTGAATATCAAAAGGTGGTGGTTAGACTCTCTTGTTGGAGATGGTCATTGTCTGGCACTTGTGTTGGCATGAATGTTACATGCTTCAGCTGATAAGTGGCAAGTATGTCATCCAGGTTTTGCATATGGGCATGGACTGCTCCATTATCTGAAGAGTTGGGACTGGAACTGAACATACTGCAATTATCAACAAACATCCCCACTCCTGACCTTGTGATGGAGAGAAGGTCATTGATGAAGCAGCTGGAGATGGTTGGGCCTAGGACACTACCCTGAGGGATTCCTGCAGCGATGTCCTGGGGCTGTGATTGACCTCCAACCACTACAACCATCTTCCTTTGTGCTGGGTATGACTCCAGCTGGTGGAAAGCTTGCCCCCTGATTCCCATTGACTTCAGTTTTACTATGCTCCTTGATGCCACACTGTCAAATGCTGCCTTGATCTTGAACAGTCATTTTCACCTCACCACTGGAATTCAGCTCTTGCCCACATCGTTTTGCAATAGCTGTAGCAATGTGGCTCATCCTCAATTAGCTTTTTAAACCTCTGCCCCGCTAAAGTATTGTGGAGTGGTGGATCAGAAAGATTGGAACTTTTTACCACTACCTTTTTGCTACCTTTTTTAAATGTATGTGTTTGCCTTCCCCTCCTGAAAGCATTGACTCTTTCTGGGATATTGTTCCAGATTTCCAGGACCATCAGCTAAGGCCCCATTTCTCCCCCTCTCTCTCTTTTCCCCCCCTCTTCTTTCTCTTCGCACCCCCCCCCCCCCAACCCTCAAACGGTGAGTAGTCTGCTTGTTACTGATCATTCGATTTGAAAGCTCAGTACCATGTGAGATTAAGCACCAGTCTCTGCCAGTAATGATCAAGTTGCATTCAAGTGACTGGATTGTCATTTCGGAGTGCGAAGGATGCCAGTCTCTGCTCACCTGAGTGACGGTGGTGTGACTGAGCCATCACATGTCAGTGTAGGAGCCAGTTTTGCTCAAATTCTGGGAATAACTCATGAGCGATAAACTGTTTAAAAATCATTCTGGGCGAGTAGTTCAGTGAAAATACTTTTGGTGAATTTCTTTTGGATGAATTTTTTAAAATAGTGTACCAAATTTTCCACAAAGTTGGTAAGATACTTGTTTTGTTGGGTGGAACTGGAAATCACAACTGCACCCATCAGCTGTGACTCAGTGGGCAGCACACTTGCCTCTGAGTCAGAAGGCCATGGGTTCAAATCCCACTTGAGAGACTTGAGCGCACAAATCTAGGCTGACACTGCAGCGCTGAGGGAGCAGCGCTGCACTGTCGGAGATGCCGTCCTTCTGATGAGACATTAAACAGAGGCCTCGTCCGCACGCTGACGGCATAAAAGATCCCATGGCCCTATTTCGAAGAGGAGCCGGGGTGTTCTCCCTGGTGCCCTGGCCAATATTTATCCCTCAATCAACATCACCAAAAATGAGGTTATCTGGCCATTATCACATTGCACTTTGTGGGAGCTTGTGGCAAATTGGCTGCCGCGTTGCCCACATTACAACATTTGACTACACTTCAAAAAAAATACTTCAGTGACCGTAAAGTGCTTCAGAGCGTCCTGAGGTCATGAAAGGTGCTATATAAATGCAAGTTTTTCTTTCTTTTACTTAATTGTTGATCTAATCACTTAAATGTTGCTGTGCCTTGATTGATGCGATGTTAAACATTTATATACAAACTGTAAAACTTCATTTGTGAAACTTTTTTGTGAAACTCTCTCTTCCCTGGCCCCAAAACCCCCTCAGAAGGCATTGAACTTTGGCAGGCTATGGCTTTGAGTGCTGGAAGCAACTGGCACTTTGCCCAAGTGGCCATTATTATTACAAGCCTCTGGTGAGTGACAGACAGTTCTCGTGTAGTGACACATCACAGCTGAACTAGATTCTACCATTGCCCCATGCACACACTCACACTTGCACATTCCTGCTGGATAGTGGTGAGTTGGAACTAGAGCAGAATGATTTTCCATGCTCAGTCACAGACACCCTGACTGATCAGCTAAGAGTACTTTTCTGTTTTGTACAGCTCAGTTACTCCATTCCATAAACTTGCTCAGCAATTTGGAGTGTTAGCACATTCGAATAAAGCTTGTGCCTTAGGACATTCATTTTCAAACTAGATCTTGCCTCAACACTTCCCCCAACAAAAGAACGTTGACTAGTATATATCCTTATCTTTAGATTCATTGGAAACGTCTGTTTGGAAAGGTTTATAACCAGGCAGTGCTTTTAAAGTTTTAGAACCGTTCATAAATATTGCATGTGCTCACAGAATCCTGCTGACATTTGTCATATTTTGCTGGATACTGTTGCGTTTTACTATCTTATATCCTGATGGTCATCAAGCATTAATCTCAAGATCTGCTTAGATATACAAGTTTTGGAAAACTTTGAGTCTTGATTAGAAAAAAAATTGGATCTAGTCAAGCATGTGGATTGTTACAAGAATTTAAATACAATTCCCTTCAATCATTCAGGCCTTCTCTAAGGATGTTGTTTTTCAAAATGGGCAATTAGATGTTGTGTAATAGGCTTTGAGTCATCAAGGCATGCCAGATTAGCTGAGATGCTGGCTGTTTCGGGCTCTTAGCTGGGTCTTTAAGTGCACCGGCTGAGTTTTTTGCAGCACTGCTTCTGCTGTCCCCTCTGCTTTGGGGCTATGTTAATGTCGATGATTGATCAGATTAGACGGTGGTCCATCCAGCAGTCATCAGCTCCTGTCATGGCGCGGGTGATGCGCACAAACTTGTGATCCCTGGCTCGGATGATGACAGTCAAGCAGGTGCCAGTGTTTGGAGCGAGGGAGTTGCCACAATACCTTGTATTTGTCCTCCTGGCAGAACAGGGTGTTGGTGATGAGTTCATGTTCTAGACATTGTCAGGAGTAGGGTACTGCTGGAGTTGGCTTTCCCTACACCCTCTCTGCCAATCACGCCTGCCCAAAGGGCTGTGTCTTTGCTGACCGTCATTAAAGTCACCCAGGAGGATCAATTTGTTGCCTGTAGGGACTTGGTACAGGGATGGCTTGAGGTTGGAATAAAAACCCTCTTTAGCCTTATCTGTTGCATCGAGTGTTGGGGTGTACGCACTATTGACTGGCACATTGGTTCCGGAATAGGGTAAGACGAAGAGTCATGAGGCGTTCGTTAACCCTGCAGGGGGAGTCTTTGAGGCAGTCGACCAGCTCATTTTGACTAAGCTGACTCCATGAAGGCGGTGTTCCTCCTCTGGTTTTCCTTTCCAGAAAAAGGTGTAACCTCCACCTTGTTCTTTGAGCCGGCCTTCCCCCTGCCCACCGGGTCTCACTTAGGGCGGCGATGTCGATGTCAAAACGTCGTAAGTTCCCGGGCAACTATGGCGGTGCGGCGTTATGGCCTGTTGCTATTGGAATTGTCCATGAGGGTCCTGACGTTCCAGGTCCCGAACTTCATATTAACGAAGTGGAAACAGGGAAACATAGAAAATAGGTGGAGGGATAGGCCATTTGGCCCTTCGAGCCTGCACCACCATTCAATATGATCACGGCTGATCATGCAACTTCAGTACCCCATTCCTGCTTTCTCTCCATACCCCCTGATCCCTTTAGCCGTAAGGGCCACATCTAACTCCCTTTTGAATATATCTAACGAACTGGCCTCAACTTTCTGTGGTAGAGAATTCCACAGGTTCACAATTCTGAGTGAAGTTTCTCCTCCTCTAGGTCCTAAATGGCTTACCTCTTATCCTTAGACTGTGACCCCTGGTTCTGGGCTTCCCCAACATTGGGAACATTCTTCCTGCATCTAACCTGTCCAAGCCCGTCAGAATTTTATGTTTGAGATTCCCTCTCGTTCATCTAAATTCCAGTGAGTATAAGCCTAGTCGATCCAGTCTTATGTCAGTCCTGCCATCCCGGGAATCAGTCTGGAAGATGCCTGTGTGTGACTTTTTAACCTGGGGTGGTCGTTGCACACCGACTACCACACGGGCTTAGCTGAGCAAGGTCTTGGTCCAGTGGCAAGAGAGTCCAAGATGACACAAGACCAGGCACTGCTGTATAATCCTAAATGCCATGGGCGAGGTGTTGGCCACAGGCTCGGCGCCAAGTAGCGCCATTGGTAGGTGGCCTGAGGCTTGGTTGGGGGGCAGGCATTAGGAAGGTCAGCTGTCCAACATAGTTCCAAAGGATGTTGGCAAACCTTTGAGGGCATGCGAAACAGAGTAGGACGCTCCATAGACTCTCGGTTGACACTGTCAAAGGCTTTTTGTAAGATTGAAAAAGGCCGTGTATAAGGGCTGGCGCTGCTCCCTGCATTTTTCCTGCAGCTGTCACGCTGCAAAGATCATGTTTGTTGCCCTGTAAGGGACGAAATCTGCACTAAGATTCCGGGAGGAGCTCCTTGGCCACGGAGAAGACGGTTGAGGAGAACTCTAGCGACAACTTTTTCAGTGGCTGATAACTGGGAGATTCCCCTGTAGTTGCTGCAGTCCGACTTGTTCCCTTTTTTAAAGATGGTTACGATCACTGCATCTGAGATCTCCTGGCATGCTCTCCTCTCCAGATGAGGTCATGCATCTGCGTCAAATGCATCTGCGTCAAGTGCCTCTACGCCATACTTTAGCACCTCAGCAGGGATTCCATCCGCACGCGTAGCCTTGTTGTTCTTGAGCTGTTTTATGGCTTTTCCTACCTCGTGCAACATTGAGGTTTCACTGAGGTGGTGGTGGGTTACATGCTGCAGGATGGAGTCGAGAACAGTCGAGTCAAAGGCAGAGTCTCGATTGAGGAGATCTTCGAAGTGAGCCCTGCAGCTTTGGTGTCCTTGAGTGTTTCCCTATTCTTGACCAGGAGTGGGTGGGGCCTTGGGAGTTTGGACCATAGGTGGCCTTGACTGCAATGAAGAATCCTCGCATATCGTGGCTATCGGCCAGTTGTAAATCCTGTGCTTTCTCCATCCACCCTGTTTTTTGGGTCCCGGGTTTTTTGTTGTACCTGCGCCTTGAGCCGTTTAACGTTGCTTTGCTGCTCCCGAGTTGGATTGTTGCTTGAGGCTCAAATGCTCTGCGCTTGCAATCTATTGGTTCTTGGATCTCCTGATCATTTTCATCAAGCCAGTCCTGGTGTTTTCTGGTTGTGACCAAATGGCTCTTCACAGACACTGGTTATAGAGGCCTGGAGGGCAGACCAAGCACTGGGAGGACAGGCGCACCAACATTACTGTCCTCGTCCAGGCTAACATCCCCCAGCATTGACCACTCTATCAGCTTTGCTGGGCAGGCCACATAGTTCGCATGCCAGACACGAGACTCCCTAAGCAAATGTTTTATGCAGAGCTCCTTCACAGCAACCAAGCCAAAGGTGGGCAGAGGAAACATTACAAAGGCTCCCTGGTGAACCGCCACCGCCACCTGAGTCCCTGGCCGAAGACTGCACTAGGTGGCAAGTGCATCCGGGAGGGCGTTGAGCTCTTCAAATCTCAACACAGAGCGTGAAGAGGTCAGGCGCAGTCAGCGGAAGGACCGTGTGGCAAACCAGCCCCACCCACCTCTTCCCTCGACGAATGTCTGTCCCACCTGTGACCGAGCCTGTGGATCTCGTATTGGATTGTTCTGCCACCAAAGAGCTCACTTCAGGAGTGGAAGCAAGTCTTCCTCGATTCCGAGGGACTGCCTATGATTAGGTAGTTGCACATTGAACAGTCTGCTTTAGGAAACACTTGCAGAGCTTCCCTGTTGCATTACACTGCTGTATCTGCAGCAGACATGCTTCAAATACTAGTGTAGATCTCCTGTGACATTGCAACAAAGGTTCACTAGATTGATCCCTGGGATGAGGGCTGTCCTATGAGAGATTGAGTAGATTGGGCTTGTACTCGAGTTTAGAAGAATGAGAGGTGACCCCATTGAAACATACAAGACACTGAGGGGGGGTTGACAGGTGCTGAGATTGTCTCTCCTGGCTGGAGAGTCTAGAACTAGGGGGTATTGTTTGAGTTATTATGGAAACAGTTTGCAAATTGTTTCAAAAAAGTCACTGTTGTCTGATGGGTGATTTTAATTTTTCTGGCATTCAGTGGCATGTTGGTTAAAAGGATAGTATGCAGGTACAGCAAGTGATCAGGAAGGCTAATGGCATCTTGGCCTTTTATTGCAAAGGGGATGGAGTATAAAAGCAGGGAAGTCTTGCTGCAGCTATACAGGGTATTGGTGAGGCTACACCTGGAATACTGCGTGCCGTTTTGGTCTCCATATTTACGAAAGGATATACTTGTTTTGGAGGCAGTTCAAAGAAGGCTCACTCGGTTGATTTTGGGGATGAGGGGATTGACTTGTGAGGAAAGGTTGGGCCTCTACTCATTGGAATTCAGAAGAATGAGGGGATCTTACTGAAATGTAAGATTGAGGGGGCTTAACAAGATAGATGCAGAGAGGATGTTTCCACTGATGGGGACTAGAACTAGAGGGCATGGTCTTAGAATAAGGGGCTATCCATTTAAAACAGATGAGAAATTTCTTGAGGGTTGTAAATCTCTGAAATTCGCTGCCTCAGAGCTGTGGAAACTAAGACATTGAATAAATTTAAGACAAATACAGTTTCTTAAATGATATGGGGAGCAGGCGGGGAAGTGGAGTTGAGTCCATGATCGGATCAGCCATGATTGTATTGAATGGCGGAGCAGGCTCGAGTGGCCGTAGGGCCGACTCCTGCTCCAACCTGCTGTTGAGAAATGCAGCTGAAAAATGTGTCAAATATACAAGACTGTTTCCTGACTCAACATGTTAATGGTGTAACTCTGAATAATCATCGTTTGGATCTGGGTTTAGTAGGGAGCCTGACCTCGTATCGGGCCATCATGTGGGGGAATATCTGGTCAACAGTGACCACAGCATTATGCTTCCAATTGGCTGGAACTCAAGGTACTGAAAATCTGCAACTCGACCAGATTTCAGAAGGGCAAATGTCACCAAAATGGCAGATGATTTTAAAAACTGGTAAATTGGCTAACCCTCCTGGATGTGATGAGACTGATGTTGAATATAAAAAAGTTTTTAAGAACAAGATTTAAAAATGTGGAAAATGTATCCAAAGTCAAAAGAAGGAAATGTGGTAAGAAAAAGCCACTGGCTGGTTATGTACATAGACAAATAAGATGTAAATGGAAATGTTTCTATAAGTTAGACATTTAATACTCAACTACAACAATAACAACTTGCATTTATATAGCACCTTTAACATAGTGAACGTCCCAAGGCACTTCACAGGAATATTGAGACACAAAATTTGACACTGAACCACATGAGGAGAAATTAGGGCAGGTGACCAAAAGCATGGCCAAAAAGGTAGGTTTTAAGGGGGTGTCTTGAAGGAGGAAAGAGGTTTAGGCAGAGAATTCCAGAGCTTAGGACCTAGGTACCAGAAGGCATGGCCACCAATGGTTGAGCGATTTTATAATCAGGGATGCTTGAGGGCATAATTAGAGGGGGAGGTGCGGGGGCTGGAGGAGATTACAGAAATAGGGTGGGGCAAGACCATAGAGCGAATTTAAAAATCAGGATGAGAATTTTGAAATCTAAGCGTTACTTAACAAAGCCAATCTAGGTCAGTGAGCACAGGAGTGATGGGTGAGCGGTTTGGACATGGGAGCAGAGTTTTGGATCACCTCTAGTTAATGTAGGGTAGAATTTGGGAGGCCAGCCAGGACTGCTTTGGAATAGTGAAGTCTAGAGGTAACAAAGGCACGGATGAGCTGAGGCAAGGGTTGAGGCTGACTATATTAGAGGTGGAGATAGGTGGTCTTAGTTATGCTGCAGATATGTGGTCGAAAGCTCATTTCAGGATCAAATATGACCAAGTTTGCGAACTGTCTGGTTTAACCTCAGACAGAAGTTGGAAACTAGAGTGGAGTGCAAGGAACAAAATAAAATGAAGGCTGCTATTAGATCAGCAGAAAAGCTAAAAGGAAAAAATGATTGCAGACAAATGTGGAAGTAATAGGAATATTTTTTCAGTTATGTGAAGTCAGACTACATTGGGCCATTGAACAATGTTCAAGTACGGGTTGCAAAGGACTCACTGGGTATGGCAGAAATATTAAATGAGTACTTTGCATCGGTTTTCATACTTGAAGATAGTCGACTATCAATGTAATGTTACTAACAAAACTAGTAACATAGATGAACATATTGTTTTAGAAAGAATTAAGAACTTGAAAATAGAGCAGCCGGGCCGGATGATATCCACCTGAGGGGTCCTCTGCGATTGGACATGTGCTGTGCAAGCCCCGAACCTGTTTTTAATAACTCACTGCACTCTGGAATGGCCTGGTCGAGGACGCTAACGTCCCACAACCATGGTCTGTCCCAGCTGTGACAGGGACTAGCTGTCTTATTGGACTGTTCAGTCACATAAGAACTCATATATTTTTAGAGTGGAAGGAAGTCTTCCTCGATTCCGAGGTACTGCCTATGATGAGGCACTCTGGAATGGTTCCTATGTCCATTTTTATTTTAAAGTGACACAGACCCAGATAAGCCCATTAGTTTATCAGTAATGGGTAAAATGTTGAAGTAATTTGGGATGCAATATATGAAGGGGGGGGGGGGGGGGGGGGGAGAGAGAGAAGAGGAGATGATCTGATTGAGGTTTATGATGAAGAAAATAGATTGTGTTCCAGCTGACAGTTTTTCAGTAGGACCAGGGGTCACAAATGTAAGTTTATATACTAGGTTAGCTGTCGAGAGGTGGCTCTGTTCCCAGAATATAGTGGGCCTCTGGAACAAGCTGCCGTCTCGTGCGGTGGATGGTGAATCGCTGAATTCCTTAAAGCGAGAGTTGGAGCTGTTTTTGGCTGGGGCAGAGATCACCTCTGACAGAAGGTAGGTACTGCAGGGAATTCAGGGCCAGAGTGACAAGAACATAAGAAATAGGAGCAGGAGTCGGCCATTTGACCCCTCAACCCTGCTCCGCCATTCAATAAGATCATGGCTGATCTGATCATGGACTCTGCTCCACTTTCCTGCCCGCTCCCCATAACCCTTTATTCCCTTGTCGCTCAAAAATATGTCTCTCCACCTTAAATATATTCAGTGACCCAGCCTCCACGAGTGATCTCTTGGACTAGTTTCGATCGCCTAGATGGGTCAGAGGAATTTCCCAGATTTATATTCCCCCAAATTGGCCTGGGTTTTTAATCTTTTGCCTATCCCAGGAGATCACGTGGTTGTGGATGGGTGGAGTGTATATCAATTGTACAAGGTATTGCAATTGTGTGGTTCAGGCTCAATGGACCAGATGTATTTTTATCTGTCATTATTCTCATGTTTGTGGTTTCAGGATAAGGGTTTGGCCATTTAGGACTGATGAATGTTATCACTCTGGTGAATCTCTGGAATTCTCTACCTCAAAGGGCTGTGGATGCTGAATTGTTGAGTATATTTAAGGCTGAGATCGATAGATGTTTGGACTCTGGGACTCAGGATATGGGGATCAGGCAAGAGTTGAGATTGAAAATCAGCCATAATCTTTCGAGGGGCAATATGACCTATTCAATTCTTATGTTCATGTTCTTGTATACTCATGGATTTATGGGAAATAAGAATACATAGTGACTCTCTTACTAATAAGTGTGTATCCCTTACGCAGTTACAAATATTTGCTCAACATGTTCCTGTTGTACACATGTCTGATCACACACAAATGCACAAATAAATCTCTGCATCCTTCTGGTGCAGGTTAGGTAACTAGGAATGGAATGGATGAGCATTATCAATATCAAGTTAGATTATATTACATAACCAGATAAAACATCACATTTAATTGTTATAAATGTATCTAATAAGGCAGTGTTGCAGACATGCAGAATTTTAATATCCAGATAGTGTTGAAGCTTTAGCGCCACTGATGGTGCCTTCTGCACAGTTTTGCAATACACGTTATCATGCTTGTATACAAAGCATGCATCATCTGTTGTCATGGCAGCACTGATCCTTCTAAAAAGCTTACATCTAAATTGGTTCAAAAACGACACTAGTTTATTTCTCTCTGCTAGGTGACTTCGGTGCTGACTCAGTCTTGTACTGGAAAGCAAGGCTTCCCTTTGTCGAAGGTTACCCAAAGCATGGAAATCACTGACTTCTTGGTTCAGCGCTGACTTAATTACTCAATTAGAACATATAACGTCTTAAACTTGCATTCAACGTTAAGTATTTAACCTATATTCAGCCAATTTAAGTTCTGCCTAATGTGGTATTGAACATGCCCATACCAGATTTTTTTGTTTAAACACTAGTTCCTGCCAGTTATATTTCACCTGTGCCTTCTCCAACCACATGCTGCTTGAGTGTAAATTATGTACATCAGGGAATAGAGACTTGAGCACAAAAACTAGACTGCACTGTTGGATGTTAAACCAAGGCCCCGTCTGCCCTCAGGTGGACATAAAGGATCCCATGGCACTATTTTGTTGAAGAGCAGGGGAGTTATCTCCAGTATCCTGGCCGATATTTATCTGTCAACATCCGATTATCTGGTCATTATAACATTGCTGTGTGTGGGAGCTTGCTGTGTGCAAATTGCCTGCCATGTTTCCCACTTTATAACAGTGACTACACTCTGGCTGTACTTTGGCTGTAAAGTGCTTTGGGACGTCCTGAGGTTGTGAAAGATGCTATATGGATAGACGTCTTGCTTTTTTTCCTTCAGGGAATTAATAAGTTCTTCCACTTGCAGTGATTCCCCTCCCCTCATTTTTATTTAAAATCTTCTACATTCAGGATGCTATCCAGTATAACTACCCATTAGATGTAATGATTTATGTATACTCATTTTGGAAACTTGCTTTACAATAAAAAAAACTTAAATTAAAGAAATACATGTTAAAATGTTTACTGTTCTAAGCATGACATAGCCAACCCCTGTTTAATTTGCACATTAAAGTCGGATATGCTGCTCTCAGAAAATCAGTCATTTGGAACTCTTGCCTTTGGCAAGAATAAATGATGGGGTGAATTTTTCACTCACCTTGGGGAAATGCTGCTAATGTGGTGTTGGCTAGATCCTGATTCTTTGAAAGAAGTACCATTTTGGTTGTGGACAGTGTTTTGGTATTCTGCTTAGAACCAAAATTTTCAGTCCAAACATTTGTTTTCTAGAAGCAAAACGTGGGTTAAGAATTTTTTTAGAAGTTAAATTAATTGTGCCAGAACCCTCTTTTATACAGTGGAACATCCTGGGAGGAAGGTGCGCAGGGAGTCAGTGTTGTCACTCTGGTATTAAAGCATAATGCTTCATGACATTTTCATACTATGTTCACTGGAGCCAGTACAACAGCCGATTCTGTCCCTTCCCAGCTTCGGTTGTGTCTGCAGACAGCTTTGTAATTGATGTGAAATGTCAAAGGCTGCTGGTCTGTCAGTGATGGGAGCAATTTAGCTTAAATTGAGTATTGTTCAAGTGGGACTGGCTTAAATTGTGTTTTTAAATAAAGCATATTGCTACAAAACATGAACTAATACTTATAGTGGGTTATTTACAAAGCAACAGGAATAGTTAACCTAGTTTGATTTGGAGCATGTTTTGAATCCGTTTTGGTAGACTATATTTGTATGGGAGGTCAAATTAAATGTGTGTGGTCTATCAATGTTAAATCTTGTGCCTTCAGTACTAGTATATTGTAATGTGATCGGTCCATACTAATCATGTGGCACTGCCATCAATCCGATCCATTGGACAGTCTTCATACTTTTTAAATTTATAGAAATGTTTAAAGTAATTTCTTTCCATCTCCTGTGCTGCCCACTCTTGCCTTTTGCAGTCTGGAGCAAAGCGTGGTGGAATGAAGGCTCTGGGGACCTTTATCGGCAGTGTGGACAGCAGCACATGGCCTGGGGGGGGGGGGGGCAGCGGGGCCTCTGGTCCAAAATCGTTTAACCTCTACAGAAAAGCCCTCGCTGGCATCCATTTTCTGCTTTACCCGGTGTTGCCTGGAGCTGCTATCGGAAGTTATGAGCTCTTGTCTAGACACTGGTTTCAGAAGCATGTCCGTAACCCTGAAATGGCTGCAGTTGAGATGTGTATCCAATACATTGACACTTGAAAGTACAACAGAGAATGATTTACAATAAAGCATTAATTTCAGCTTTATGCAACAAAAGTTGTTCAATTTGTATATTTGATTAGAGGTGAAAATCACTGATTTTTGTGAGTTTTACGGGGGTCTGTTTCCCACCATTAGAAGGGTTGCCCAGCGGTGGTGGTATGATCCCCATCAGTACATTGCTTGTACGCGGAGGCTGTTGACATTTTCTATAATGAAATGACTGGTTCAGATCCCGCCTCTGATAACCAAATGCTGAATTGGGAGAGGCTGTTTGATCTCTGCTACTGATCCTTGATCTTCAAAACAAGTTATTTCTTAACTGGTTTGGGATCTGTGCTGTTCCTACTTGCCTCTTGGCCATCCTATTCTGTTTTGTTTTTGTATGTTGTCACAATCATTGCTGCCATTTCTGTCTGATATGAAAGATGGGTCAGCTACAAAGCCCAGATCCTACCATAATGCAGGTGCTGATGAACCAGCAATAGGGTTTGTGGTGGTTTCATTTGCCCTTCACTGTAATATTTGCTGTTGTATAATGTGGGTGGCCTGATGCCAGAGAAAGTTGGCTAGAATCTCCTGAGTCCCAGTTAACTGGGAGTCTGCTGTATAAAAAGGTGAAGAGAAATGGGTCAGCCAGGATCTGAAAAAAGATGGGGTTTATAAATGTTTGAATGCAGATGCTTACTATTTTATGACACTTGTTCTGTAGGACTTTGTACTTATATTCTGAATGAGTTATGCTTGAATTGGGGGTTACATAGAAACATAGAAAATAGATGCAGGAGTAGGCCATTCGGCCCTTTGAGCCTGCACCACCATTCAATAAGATCATGGATGATCATTCCCTCAGTACCCCTTTCCTGCTTTCTCTCCATACCCCTTGATCCCCTTAGCCGTAAGGGCCATATCTAACTCCCTCTTGAATATATCCAATGAACTGGCATCAACAACTCTCTGCGGCAGGGAATTCCACAGGTTAACAACTCTCAATGAAGTTTCTCCATCTCAGTCCTAAATGACCTACCCCTTATCCTAAGACTTTGTCTCTTGCTGTGCATTTGTATATTCTGCACCAAGCAGGGTTTCTGAAGATGCACATTTTTTTATACAGAGCTATTATGCCAGATTTTGTCAATTCTTGGAAAAGAGAATTTCCATTTGGTTGGGAGCTTTGCTTGGATTGTTGCTCTTCAGTTCCTATCATGCCCTTTAACTGTTACTTTAAACATTCTTGTGTAGAACCAAAAATTAATTCTGAAATAAAAACAGAAAATGCTGGAAACACTCAGCGGGTTAGGCAGCATCTGTGGAGGGAGAAACCATTGACATTTTGGGTCGATGACCTTTTGTCAGAAGTAAATTCTGAAAACCTATTCCAACAATACACAGGAATAAACATTAAATGATACGAACTGAAAAGTGTAGAAGAACAAAAGGACCTTGGAGTGCATGTCCACAGATCCCTGAAGGAGCAGGCCAAGTAGATAAGGTGGTTAAGAAGACATACAGAATGCTTGCCATTATAAGTCAAGGCATGGAATAAAAGAGCAAGGAGGTTATGCTTGCACTGTATAAAACACTGGTTAGGCTGCAGTTGGAGTTGTGTGTGCAGTTCTGGTCACCACATTATAGGAAAGTTGTGATTGCACTGGAAACGGTGCAGAGGAGATTTACAAGAATATTGCCTGGATTGGAGAATTTTGGCTGAGGAACAATTGGAGATGCTGGGTCTGTTTTCTTTGGAACAGAAGAGGCTAAGGGGAGACCTGATTGAGGTGTATAAAATTGAGGGGCCTGGATAGAGTGGATAGGAAGGACCTGTTTCCCTTTGCAGAGTAGGCATAGATTTAAACATCGTGAGCCGCCCCGACCTGTGAGGACACTGCAGGTGAAGGCTATAAATAGAGCTGGAACGTCGGTGAAGATGCGGCGTATGAGGGTACAGGCCACAAGAGCCCAGGGGCAGCATGGGCCAGCCTACACTGATATGTGAGCGCATGAGGTCCGTGCAGCAGAGCAGGTCTCCAGTCGTCCTGGTTAACCCTTGCCACCGGATAAAGGCCTAGCCCTGTTGAGCCCGTGTGGTGGCTGGTGTGCAACGGTCACCCCACATTTTTTTTTAAAATCCATGCACAGGCATTTTCCACCCTTCAATTGGAGTTCAGGACTGGAACATCAGGTCCTTCGTTGAAACTTCTGTGAACTCTTGTGGAAGCAAGTCATCCTCGTTCGAGGGATCGCCTATGAATGATAGATTTAAAGTAATTTGGGGGGAGGTTTAGAGGAGATATAAGGGGATATTTCTTCACCCAGAGGGTGGTGGGGGTCTGGAACTCTGCCTGAAAGGGTAGTAGAGACAGAAACCCTTACCACATTTAAAAGAGAGATGATTGTGTGCTTGAAGTGCTGTAACTTACAGGGTTGTGGGATTAAGCTGGATAGCTGTTGGTCAACTGGCATGGCCACGATGTGCCAAAATGGCCGCCTTCCGTGCTGTAAATTTCTATGATTCTGAACAATGAAGCCCCATCCAGAGCCTGATGTGTTGCCATGTAGCATAATGGTCTCTCTACTGTGTGGGTTGTTGTGCGGTCAGAATTTGACCATGTGTACATAATCATAGTCAGTCTCGGAGTCGAGGATGACTTGCTCCCACTCGGTGAGTTCTCAGGTGACTGAGGAGTCCAATGCAGGATCTATAATCACTCAGGTGGGGCAGTGGTTGAAGGAAAAGGTGGGTGGGGAGCTTTGGTTGATGCACACCTTCCGCTGTCTGCGCTTGGTTTCTGCTTGTTCTCTGCGATGAGACGGTGTTCAGCGCCCTCCCGGATGCTCTTCCTCCATTTTGGGTGGTCATGGGCCAGGGATTTCCAGATGTCGGTGGAGCTGTTGCACTTTATCAAGGAGGCTTTGAGGGTGTTCTTGAAGTGCTTCCTCTGCCCACCTGGAGCTCGCTTGCGATGTCGAATCTCCCCATGTGGCAGTTGCTTTGGGAGTCTTGTGTACAAAGAAGTATCAAACACATGGTTTTTTGAATTTTTATTGATATTTTGGTGACTATTAATGGGGAGGAGGATAATTGTGGCTTTAAATTTAGTGTGCTTGCTACAGTAGGATGTCTGAAACCGCATCAAAATAATTAAACTTTCCTTCTGTCCACAGGTTTATCTGGCAATCCTGCGGATATCGAAAGAAGGCATCAGGTTTTCGGGGAAAATTCTATCCCTCCCAAAAAAGCAAAGACTTTTCTTCAGTTAGTATGGGAAGCACTACAAGATGTTACCCTAATTATTTTAGAACTTGCAGCTATAATATCGCTAGGCCTTTCTTTCTATAGGCCTCCAGGAGGAGAAAATGAAGGCAAGTATGATAGTAATGGAAATGTTGTTAATACCAAGTTATTTGTTGTTGCTCTGGAAGGAAATATGCAGGTACCAGAAGGAAATATGGTGCAGACATAAAATTTCTGGATAAGCTGAACCGTTCACTTCTTTGCAATGCACTTTGTGTTCCATGTGCTAAAAGCAGAAATTGAAAAATGCAGATCTGAAGGCAATTGGAAACATGGAAACATAGAAAATAGGAGCAGTAGTAGGCCATTCGGCCCTTCGAGTCTGCACCACCATTCAATATGACCATGGCTGATCCTCTATCTCAACACCATATTTCTGCTTTTCCCCATACCCATTGATGCCTTTTATTGCGAGAAATCTATCTCCCCCTCAAATATATTCAGTGACTTGGCTTCCACAGGTTCACCACCCTCAGTGAAAATGTTTCTCCTCTCGGTCCTAAATTTCCTACCCCATTTCCTCAGAATTGTGATCCCCTTGTTCTAGACTTCCCAGCCAGGGGAAACATCCTGCCTGCATCCAGTCTGTCCAACCCAGTCAGAATTTTATACGTTTCAATGAGATTCCCTCTCATTCATCTAAACGCTAGTGAATACAGGCCTAGTCAACCCAATCTCTAATACGACTGTCCTGCCATCCCAGGAATCAGTCTGGTGAACCTTCGCTGCACTCCCTCTGGCAAGTATATCTTTCCTTGGGTAAGGAGACCAAAATTGCACACAATACTCCAGGTGCAGTCTCACCAAGGCCCTGTATAACTAGTAAGACATCCTTGCTCCTGTACTCTCATCCTCTTTCAATAAAGGCTAATATACCATTTGCTTTCCTAACTGCTTGCTGCACCTGCATGTTTGCTTTCAATGACTGGTGTACAAGAACACCCAGGTCCCTCTGTACATCGACACTTCCCAAGCCATCATCATTTAAATAATACTGTCGTTTTTCCAACCAAAGTGGATAACTTCACAATTATCCACATTGTACTGCATCTGCCATGTGCTTGCCCACTCACTCAACCTATCTAAATCGCCTCGCAGTGTCTTTGCATCCTCCTCACAGCTCTCAATCCTACCTAGTTTTGTGTCAGCAAACTTGGAAATAATTCATTTGGTTCCCTCATCCAAATCATATATATATATATGTGTGAATAGCTGGGGCCCAAGCACTGATCCCTGTGGTACCCCACTAGTCATTGCCCGCCGCCCTGAAAAAGACCCGTTTATTCCTATTGTTTTCTGTCAGTTAACCAATTTTCAATCCATGCCAATACATTTAAGTGGTACTGAGGTGAATGATCAGCCATGATATTGAATGGTGGTGAGGCTTGAAGAGCTGAATGGCCTACTCCTGCACCTATTTTCTATGTTTTGATTATCCTCAATCCTATGTGCTTTAATTTTTCTCACTCACCTCTTATGTGGGACTTTATCAAAGGCCTTCTGAAAATCCAAATGCACTACATCCACTGATTTTCCCTTATCTATTAGTTACATCCTCAAACTCCAGTAGGTTTGTCAAACATGATTTTACTTTCATAAATCCATGTTGACTTTGCTTAATCCTGTTATTTAAGTGTGCCGTTATCATATCCTTTTATAATAGACGCCAGCATTTTCCCTACTACTGATAGGCTAACCAGTCTGTAGTTGCCTGTATTTTCTCCTTTTTTTAAAATAGTAGGGTTACATTTGCCACCCTCCAAATCTGCAGGAACTGCTCCATAATCTCTAATTTTGGAAGATGCATCCACTATTTCCATGGCTACCTCTATTAGTACTCTGGGATGCAGATCATCAGGCCCTGGGGATTTATCTGCCTTCAGTCCCATTAGTTTCTTACTAAGTATCATTTCCTTTATTCCTCTTGCTCACTGGACTCTTGGTTCCCTAGCATTTCTGGGATATTATTTGTGTCCTCTTCCATGAAGTCAGAACCAAAAGTATTTAATTCTGCCATTTCCTTATTCTCCATTACAAATTCTCCTGTTTGTCTGTAAAGGACCTACGTTTGTCTTCACTAATTTTTTTTCTTTTTACGTACTTGTAGAAACTTTTGCTGTCAGTTTTAATGTTCCTTACAAGCTTACACTCGTACTCTCTCTTTCCCCTCTTAATCAATCTCTTGGTCCTTTTTTGCTGAATTCTAAACTGCTCCCATTCCTCAGGCTTGCTACTTTTTCTGGCAACTTTGTATAACTCCTCTTTGGATCTAATACTACCGTTAATTTCTTTTGTTAGCCATGATTGGGCCACTTTTCCTTATGTTTTTATGCCAGAAAGGAATGTATAACTGTTGCAATTCATGCATTTGTTCCTTAAATGTTAGACATTGCCTATCCACCGTCATGCTTTTTAATAAATCTTCCCAATCTATCAGAGCCAATTTATTCCTCAAACCTTCGTAGTTTCCTTTGTTGAGATTTAGGATCCTAGTTTCGGAGTGGACTATTTCACTTTGAATTTCTTAAGAAATTCAATCATATGGTCACTAAAGAACCCTGCACAACAAGACTGTTAATTAACCCCTTCTCATTACACAATACCCAATCTAGGATAGCCTGTTCCCTAGTAGGCTCCTTAACATACTGGTCTAAAAAACCATCTCGTACACACTCCAGGAATTCATCTGCCACAGTATTATTACTAATTTGGTTTGGCCAATCTATATGTAGATTAAAGTTACCTACATGCATCTCATTTCCTGTTTGATGCCATCCCCTACACTACCATTACTATTTGGAGGCCTATAGACAACTCCCACCAATGTTTTCTGCCCCTTAGTGCTCCTTCAGTCCACCCAGACTGATTCTACATCTTGATTTTGAGTCAGTATCCTTTCTCTCTGTTGCTCTGCTTTCATCCCTTACTAACAATGCCACACCACCCCCTCTTTTTTTGTCCTTCCTAAATATCGAATATCCTTGGTTAGTCAGTTCCCAACCCTGGTCACCCTGCAACCATGTCTCTGTAATTGCAACTATATCGTACCCGTTTACATCTTTGTGCTGTTAATTTGTCTACCTTATTACAGATGCTTCGTGCATTCAGATTGCCAGTTATCAGTCAACCACTCTCAGCATCTCTGCTGTGTACTGTTCTAGGTGATGCTTTCAATTACCAACATTTACAATACAAGGTTTACACAAGAACATAAATAGGAGCAAGAGTAGGCCATACGGCCCCTTGAGCCTGCTCTGCCATTTAATAAGATCATGGCTGATCTGAACATGGACTTGGCTCCACATCCCTGCCTGCTCCCCATACATAACCCCTTATCCCCTTATCGTTTGAAAAAATTTAAGACATACAGTTTCTTAATGTCCCAGCTTCCACAGATTAACAATCCTGAGAAGACATTTCTCCATCTGTTTTTAAATGGGCAGCCCCTTATTCTAAGATCATGCCCTCTAGTTCTAGCCTCCATCAGTGGAAACCTGCTCTCTGCATCCATTTTGTCAAGTCCCCTCAATCTTATACATTTCGATAAGATCACCTCTCATTCTTCTTTCCAATGAATAGAGGCCCAACCTACTCAACCTTTCCACATTAGTCAACCCCCTCATCCCCAGAATCAGCCTAGTGAATCTTCTCTGAACTGCCTCCAAAGCAAGTATATCCTTTTGTAAATATGGAAACCAAAACTGCACGTGGTATTCCAGGTGTGGCCTCACCAATACCTTATATAGCTGTAGCATGACTTCCCTGCTTTTATACTCTATCCCCTTTGCTATAAAGGCCAAGCTACCATTGGCCTTCCTGATCACTTGCTGTACCTGTATACTATCCTTTTGTGTTTCATGCACAAGTACCCCCAGGTCCTGCTGTACTGAGGCACTTTGCAATCTCTCTCCATTTAAATAATAACTTGCTCTGATTTTTTTTTCTGCCAAAGTGCATGACCTCTCACTTTCCAACATTATACTCCATCTGCCAAATTTTTGCCCACTCACTTAGTCTGTCCTTTTGCTGATTTTTATTTTTGTCCTCTTCACAATGCTTTTCCTCCCATTTTTGTATCGTCTGCAAACTTGGCTACGTTACACTCTGTCCCTTCAAAATCGTTTATATAGATTGTAAATAGTTGGGGTCCCAGCACTGATCCCTGTGGCACCCCACTAGTTACTGGTTGCCAACCAGAGAATGAACCATTTATCCCGACTTTCTATTTTCTGTTAGCCAATCCCCTCCATGCTAATATTACCCCCAACCCCGTGAACTTTTTTGTGCAGTAACCTTTTATGTGGAACCTTATCAAATGCCTTCTGGAAGTCCAAATACACCACATCCACTGGTTCCCCTTTATCCACCCTGTTCGTTACATCCTCAAACCTCCAGCAAATTTGTCAAACATGGCTTCACTTTCATAAATCCATGCTGACTCTGCCTGACCGAATTTTGCTTTTCCCAACCACAGATGTTAGGCTAACTGGTCTATAGTTTCCTGCTTTTTGTCTGCCTCTGTTTTTTAAATAGGGGTGTTGCATTTGCAGTTTCCCAATCTGCTGGGACCTCCCCAGAATCCATTGAATTTTGGTAAGTTACAACCAATGCATCCACAATCCCTGCCGCTACTTCTCTCAAGACCCTAAGCAGTTTATAACTGCTACTAGCGCAGAACGGGTGGAGAACTGGATTTGAGAAACATTAACCATTATTGTTACTATGCTTCATTGCTGACTTGTAACACGTTCCCCAATTGCAAACTGGTTCTGTTGCAGATGGTATTAAAGTTGCATTAATAGTCATTGGGAGCCATCTAGCATCTAAAGTGTTTAAACGAGAATGTTTGTCTTGTAATACATATGCTAACTAGAGGCCATCAATGTAAGATAGTCAAGAAATCAAATGGAAAATTCAGAAGAAACCTCTTTAGAAACATAGAAAATAGGTGCGGGAGTAGGCCATTCGGCCCTTTGAATGGCGGTGCAGGCTCGATGAGTTCATGGCTGAACATGCAACTTCAGTACCCCATTCCTGCTTTCTCGCCATACCCCTTGATCCCCCTAGTAGTAAGGACTACATCTAACACCTTTTTTGAATATATTTAGTGAATTGGCCTCAACAACTTTCTGTGGTAGAGAATTCCACAGGTTCACCATTTGAATGGTGAGAATGTGGAACTCGCTGCCACAAGGAGTGGTTGAAGCAAATTTGTATAGATGCATTTAAGGGGAGGCTAGACAAGCATGAGGGAAAAGGGAATAGAGTGTTATGTGGATAGATTTAGATGAGGAAAGACTGGAGGAGGCTCCAGTGGAGCAATGGACTGGTTGGACTCTGGTCTGTTTCTGTGCCATATATCCTATGTAATTATCTGTAGTGGCAATTATGTTAATACATTGGAGTCCAAGAGGGCAGGTAGAAGTTTTGGCTATATCCAGATTTCCTCCTATTAGGCTAAATGCACTTGCTTACCAATACCATATGTGTCTCCAAACATGGCCCAATATCCGTGCTGGTCCTGTATTGATCAGCATGTTGCCGATCTTCACTAATTAGTGAATTTAAGTTTTTATCCAATCTCTGACTCTGACCTCAACCACAAAGTATGCAGTGAGTTTGGTTAGTGCTCAGGTTCTGTTGTGGTCCAATTCTTTTGTTTTGAGAGGAAAGAGGTGCATAGAAAATAGGTGCAGGAGTAGGCCATTCGGCCCTTCTAGCCTGCACCGCCATTCAATGAATTCATGGCTGAACATTCAACTTCAGTACCCCATTCCTGCTTTCTCGCCATACCCCTTGATCCCCCTAGTAGTAAGGACCTCATCTAACTCCTTTTTGAATATATTTAGTGAATTAGCCTCAACAACTTTGTGGTAGAGAATTCCACAGGTTCACCACTCTCTGGGTGAAGAAGTTCCTCCGCATCTCGGTCCTAAATGGCTTACCCCTTATCCTTAGATTGTGACCTCTGGTTCTGGACTTCCCCAACATTGGGAACATTCTTCCTGCATCTAACCTGTCTAACCCTGTCAGAATTTTAAATGTTTCTATGAGGTCCCCTCTCATTCTTCTGAACTCCAGTGAATACAAGCCCAGTTGATCCAGTCTTTCTTGATAGGTCAGTCCCGCCATCCTGGGAATCAGTCTGGTGAACCTTCGCTGCACTCCCTCAATAGCAAGAATGTCCTTCCTCAGGTTAGGAGACCAAAACTGTACACAATACTCCAGGTGTGGCCTCACCAAGGCCCTGTACAACTGTAGCAACACCTCCCTGCCCCTGTACTCCAATCCCCTTGCTATGAAGGCCAACATGCCATTTGCTTTCTTAACCGCCTGCTGCACCTGCATGCCAACCTTCAATGACTGATGTACCATGACACCCAGGTCTCTTTGCACCTCCCCTTTTCCTAATCTGTCACCATTCAGATAATAGTCTGTCTCTCTGTTTTTACCACCAAAGTGGATAACCTCACATTTATCCACATTATACTTCATCTGCCATGCATTTGCCCGCTCACCTAACCTATCCAAGTCGCACTGCAGCCTCAGCATCCTCCTCGCAGCTCACACTGCCACCCAACTTAGTGTCATCCGCAAATTTGGAGATACTACATTTAATCCCCTCATCTAAATCATTAATGTACAGTGTAAACAGCTGGGGCCCCAGCACAGAACCTTGTGGTACCCCACTAGTCACTGCCTGCCATTCTGAAAAGTACCCATTTACTCCTACTCTTTGCTTCCTGTCTGACAACCAGTTCTCAATCCATGTCAGTACACTATCCCCAATCCCATGTGCTCTAACTTTGCACATCAATCTCTTGTGTGGGACCTTGTTAAACGCCTTCTGAAAGTCCAAATATACCACATCAACTGGTTCTCCCTTATCCACTCTACTGGAAACATCCTCAAAAAATTCCAGAAGATTTGTCAAGTATGATTTCCCTTTCACAAATCCATGCTGACTTGGACCTATCATGTCACCTCTTTCCAAATGCACTGCTATGACATCCTTAATAATTGATTCCATCATTTTACCCACTACCGATGTCTGGCTGACCGGTCTATAATTCCCTGTTTTTTCTCTCCCTCCTTTTTTAAAAAGTGGGGTTACATTGGCTACCCTCCACTCCATAGGAACTGATCCAGAGTCAATGGAATGTTGGAAAATGACTGTCAACGCATCCACTATTTCCAAGGCCACCTCCTTTAAGTACTCTGGGATGCAGTCCATCAGGCCCTGGGGATTTATCGGCCTTCAATCCCATCAATTTCCCCAACACAATTTCCTGGCTAATAAGGATTTCCCTCAGTTCCTCCTCCTTACTAGACCCCCCGACCCCTTTTATAACTGGAAGGTTGTTCGTGTCCTCCTTCGTGAATACCGAACCAAAGTACTTGTTCAATTGGTCCGCCATTTCTTTGTTCCCCGTTATGACTTCCCCTGATTCTGACTGCAGGGGACCTACGTTTGTCTTTACTAACCTTTTTCTCTTTACATATCTATAGAAACTTTTGCAATCTGTCTTAATGTTCCCTGCAAGCTGCTTCTCATACTCCATTTTCCCTGCCCTAATCAAACCCTTTGTCCTCCTCTGCTGAGTTTGAAATTTCTCCCAGTCCCCAGGTTCGCTGCTATTTCTGGTCAATTTGTATGCCACTTCCTTGGCTTTAATACTATCCCTGATTTCCCTTGATAGCCACGGTTGAGCCACCTTCTCTTTTTTTTAAATTTTTATGCCAGACAGGAATGTACAATTGTTGTAGTTTATCCATGCGGTCTCTAAATGTCTGCCATTGCCCATCCACAGTCAACCCCTTAAGTATCATTTGCCAATCCATCCCAGCCAATTCACGCCTCATACCTTCAAAGTTAGCCTTCTTTAAGTTCTGGACCATGGTCTCTGAATTAACTGTTTCATTCTCCATCCCAATGCAGAATTCCACCATATTATGGTCACTCTTCCCCAAGGGGCCTCGCACAACGAGATTGCTAATTAATCCTCTCTCATTACATAACACCCAGTCTAAGATGGCCTCCCCCCTAGTTGGTTCCTCGACATATTGGTCTAAAAAACCATCCCTTATGCACTCCAGAAAATCCTCCTCCACTGTATTGCTTCCAGTTTGGTTAGCCCAATCTATGTGCATATTAAAGTCACCCATTATAACTGCTGCACCTTTATTGCACGCACCCCTAATTTCATGTTTGATGCCCTCCCCAACATCACTACTACTGTTTGGAGGTCTGTACACAACTCCCACTAACGTTTTTTGCCCTTTGGTGTTCTGCAGCTCTACCCATATAGATTCCACATCATCCAAGCTAATGTCCTTCCTAACTATTGCCTTAATCTCCTCCTTAACCAGCAATGCTACCCCACCTCCTTTTCCTTTTATTCTATCCTTCCTGAATGTTGAATACCCTGGATGTTGAGTTCCCAGCCCTGATCATCCTGGAGCCACGTCTCCGTAATCCCAATCACATCATATTTGTTAACATCTATTTGCACAGTTAATTCATCCACCTTATTGCGGATACTCCTTGCATTAAGACACAAAGCCTTTAGGCTTGTTTTTTTAACACCCTCTGTCCTTTTAGAATTTTGCTGTACAATGGCCCTTTTTGTTCTTTGCCTTGGGTTTCTCTGCCCTCCACTTTTCCTCATCTCCTTTCTGTCTTTTGTTTTTGCCTCCTTTTTGTTTCCCTCTATCTCCCTGCATTGGTTCCCATTCCCCTGCCATATTAGTTTAACTCCTCCCCAACAGCACTAGCAAACACTCCCCCGAGGACATTGGTTCCAATTCTGCCCAGGTGCAGACCGTCCGGATTGTACTGATCCCACCTACACCAGAACCGGTTCCAATGCCCCAGGAATTTGAATCCCTCCCTGCTGCACCATTGCTCAAGCCACGTATTCATCTGAGCTATCCTGCGATTCCTACTCTGACTAGCACGTGGCACTGATAGCAATCCCGAGATTACTACTTTTGAGGTCCTACTTTTTAATTTAGCTCCTAGCTCCTTAAATTCATTTCGTAGGAACTCATCCCTTTTTTTTACCTATGTCATTGGTACCAACGTGCACCACGACAACTGGCTGTTCTCCCTCCCTTTTTAGAATGTCCTGCACCCGCTCCGAGACATCCTTGACCCTTGCACCAGGGAGGCAACATACCATCCTGGAGTCTCGGTTGCGGCCACAGAAACGCCTATCTATTCCCCTTACAATTGAATCCCCTATCACTATCGCTCGCCCACTCTTTTTCCTGCCCTCCTGTGCAACAGAGCCAGCCACGGTGCCATGAACTTGGCTGCTGCTGCCCGCTCCTGATGAGTCATCCCCCTCAACAGCACTCAAAGCAGTGTATCTGTTTTGCAGTGGGATGACCACAGGGGACCCCTGCACTACCTTCCTTGCACTACTCTTCCTGCTGGTCTTCCATTCCCTCGCTGGCTGTGGACCCTTCTCCTGCGGTAAGACCAACTCGCTACACGTGATACTCACGTCATTCTCAGCATCGTGGATGCTCCAGAGTGAATCCACCTTCAGCTCCAACTCCGCAACGCGGACCGTCAGTAGCCGGAGGTGGGGACACTTCCCGCACGTCGTCGTCAGGGACACTGGTGTTGTCCCCGTGTTCCCACATGGTACAGGAGGAGCATATCACGTGACAGAGCTGTCCTGCCATGACTTAACCCTTAGATACACTTAAATTGCCGACGACAATGTTAAAAGTTACTGACAAAGAAAAAGAAAAACTACTCACCAATCAGCAGCCAATCACTTACCACGTTGGCTGTGACGTCACCTTTTGATTTCTTTCTACTTCTTTTTTGACTTCTCTCAGCTGGAGCTGCACAAGTACGCCTCTCTCGACGCTCCCCGGACTGCTGAGTCTTTTATAGGCCACTGCCTCTCTCGACTCCTGCCTCTCTCCAAGTGCAAGAACTAGAGTAGTAGTAATGTGGGATTTCAATTATCCTGATGTAGACCAGGATAGTAACAGTGTAAAGGGCAGAGAGGGGGAAGAATTTCTGAAGTGTTCAGGAGAAATTTCTTGATCAGTACGTTTGCGGCTCTGGATCTGGTTCTGGGGAATGAGGTGGAGCAAGTGTCACTAGGGTAATATTTAGGGAACTGTGATATCATACAAGGTTTAGATGAGCTATGGAAAAGGACAAGGAGCAATCTAAAGTAAAAATACTTAATTGGAGGAAGGCAAATTTCAGTGGGCTGAGAATGGATCTCTCGGGTAAATTGGAATCTAGGATTGGCAGACAAAATTGTAATCGAACAATGGGCTGCCTTTAAAGAGGAGATGGTCCGGGTACAGTCGAGGTATATTCCCACGAGGAGGAAAGGTAGGGCAACTAACACCAGAGCTCCCTTGATGACGAAAGAGCTAGAGTAAGATGAAACAGAGAGTGCGTATGACAGATGTCATAGAAACATAGAAAATAGGTGCAGGCGTAGGCCATTCGGCCCTTCGAGCCTGCACCACCATTCAATAAGGTCATGGCTGATCACTCCTTCAGTACCCCTTTCCTGCTTTCTCTCCATACTCCTTGATCCCTTTAGCCGTAAGGGCCATATCTAACTTCCTCTTGAATATATCCAACGAACTGGCACCAACAACTCTCTGCGGCAGGGAATTCCACAGGTTAACAACTCTCTGAATGAAGAAGTTTCTCCATCACAGTCTTGAATGGCCTGTCCCTTATCCTAAGAGTGTCCCCTGGTTCTGGTCTTCCCCAACATCGGGAACATTCTTCATCTAACCTGTCCAGCCCCATCAGAGTCTTGTATGTTTCTGAGATCCCCTCTCATCCTTCTAAACTCCTGTGTATAAAGGCCCAGTTGATCCAGTCTCTCCTCATATGTCAATCCAGCCATCCCTGGAATCAGTCTGGTGAACCTTTGCTGCACTCCCTCAATAGCAAGAACATCCTTCCTCAGATTAGGAGACCAAAACTGAACACAATATTCACCAAGGCCCTGTACAACTGCAGTAAGACTTCCCTGCTCCTATACTCAAATCCCCTAGCTATGAAGGCCAACATACCATTTGCCTTCACTGCCTGCTGTACCTGCATGCCAACTTTCAATGACTGAACCATGACACCCAGGTCTCGCTGCACCTTCCCTTTTCCTAATCTGCTGCCATTCAGATAAAATTCTGCCTTCGTGTTTTTACCCCCAAAGTGGATAACCTCACATTTATTCACATTATACTGCATCTGTCATGTATTTGCCCACTCGCCTAAACTGTCCAAGTCACCCTACAGCCTCTTGGAGTCCTCCTCACAGCTCACACCGCCACCCAGTTTAGGTCATCTGCAAACTTGGAGATATTACTCTCGATTCCATCCTCTAGATCATTTATATTGTAAAGAACTGGGGTCCCAGCACTGAGCCCTGTGGCACGCCACTAGTCACTGCCTGCCATTCTGAAAAGGACCCATTTATTCCTGTCTGCCAACCAGTTCTCGATCCATGTCAGTACATTGCCCCCAATACCATGTGCTTTGATTTTGCACACCAATCTCGTGTGGGACCTTGTCAAAAGCCTTTTGAAAGTCCAAATACACCACATCCACTGGTTCTCCCTTGTCCAGTCTACTAGTTCCATCCTCACAAAATTCCAGAAGATTTGTCAAGCATGATTTCCCTTTCATAAATCCATGCTGACTTGGACCAATCCTGTCACTGCTTTCCAAATGCGTTGCTATTTCATAATTGATTCCAACATTTTCCCCACTGTCAGGCTAACCGGTCTATAATTACCCGTTTTCTCTCCCTCCTTTTTTAAGTGTTACATTAGCTACCCTCCAGTCCATAGGGACTGATCCAGAGTCAATAGTGTTGGAAAATGATCACCAACACATCCACTATTTCTAGGGGGACTTCTTTAAGTACTCTGGGATGTAGACTATCCGGCCCCAGGGATTTATCAGCCTTCAATCCCATCCATTTCCCTAACACAATTTCCTGCCTAATAAGGATATCCTTCAGTTCCTCAGTCCCCTAGTACATCCAGAAGGTTATTTGTGTCTTCCTCCGTGAAGACAGAACCAAAGTATTTGTTCAATTGGTCTGATATTTCTTTGTTCCCCATTATAAATTCACCTGAATCTGACTGCAAGGGACCTATGTTTGGCTTCACTAATCTTTTCTCTTCACATCTATAGAAGCTTTTGCAGTCAGTTTTTGTGTTTCCGGCAAGCTTCCTCTCGTACTCTCTTCCCCCTCTTAATTAAACCCTTTGTCTTCTGCTGAATTCTAAATTTCTTCCAGTCCTCAGGTTTGCTGCTTTTTCTGGCTGATTTATATGCCTCTTCCTTGGATTTAACACTATCCTTAATTTCGCTTGTTAGCCATGGTTGAGCCACCTTCCCTGTTATTTTTACTCCAGACAGGGATGTACAATTGTTGAAGTTCATCCATGTGATCTTTAAAGGTTTGCCATTGCCTATCCACAGTCAACCCTTTAAGTATCAGTTGGCAGTCTAATCTCGCCAATTCGCGTGTCATACTGTCAGTTACCTTTCCTTAAGTTCTGGACCCTAGTTTCTGAATTAACTTTGTCACTCCATCCTAATAAAGAATTCTACCATGTTATGGACACTCTTCCCCAAGGGGCCTCAACAAGATTGCTAATTTAGTCCCTTCTCATTGCACATCACCCAGTCTAGGATGGCCAACTCTCTGGTTGGTTCCTTGACATTGGTCTAGAAAACCATCCCTAATACACTCCAGGAAATCCTCCTCCACCGCATTGCTACCAGTTGGGTTAGCCCAATCAATATGTAGATTAAAGTCGGCCTTGATAACTGCTGTACCTTGCACACATCCCTTATTTCTTGTTTGATGCTGTCCCCAACCTCACTACTACTATTGTTGGCCTGTACACAACTCCCACTAATGTCTTCTGCCCTTTGGTATTCTGTAGCTCCACTCATACAGATTCCACATCATCCAAGCTAATGTCCTTCCTTACAATTGCATTAATTTCTTCTTTAATCCTGCCTCCTTTTCATTGCTGTCTATCCTTCCTAAATGTTGAATACACCTGGATGTTGAGTTCCCAGCCCTGGTCACCCTGGAGCCATGTCTCTGTGATGCCAATCACATCATATCCATTAACTGCTGACTGTGCAGTTAATTCGTCCACCTTATTCCAAATATTCCTCGCATTGAGGCACAGAGCCTTCAGGCTTGTCTTTTTAACACACTGCCCCTTTAGAATTTTGCTGTAATGTGGCCCTTTTTGTTTTTTGCCTTGGGTTTCTCTGCCCTCCACTCTTACTATTCTCCTTTCTATCGTTTGCTTCTGACTCCATTTTATTTCCCTCTGTCTCCCTGCATAGGTTCCCATCTATTAGTTTAACTCTTCCCCAATAGCACTAGCAAACACTCCCCTGAGGACATTGGTTCCGGTCCTGCCCAGGTGCAGACTGTCCGGTTTGTACTGGTCCCACCTACCCCAGAACCAGTTCCAATATCCCAGGAATTTGAATCCCTCCCTTCTGCACCACTGCTCAAGCCACGTATTCATCTGAGCTATCCTGCGATTCCTATTCTTGACTAGCACGTGGCACTGGTGGCAATCCCGAGATTACTACTTTTGAGGTCCTACTTTTTAATTGAACTCCTAGCTCCCTAAATTTGTCTCGTAGGACCTCATCCTGTTTTTTTACCTATATTGTTGGTACCTATATGCACCACGACAACTAGCTGTTCACCCTCCCTTTTCAGAATGTCCTGCATCCGCTCCATGACATCCTTGACCCTTGCACCAGGGAGGCAACATACCATCCTGGAGTCTTGGTTGCGGCCGCAGAAACGCCTATCTATTCCCCTTACAATTGAATCCCCTATCACTATCGCACTCCCACTCTTTTTCCTGCCCTCCTGTGCAGCAGAGTCAGCCACGTTGCCATGAACTTGGCTGCTGCTGCTCTCCCCTGATGAGTCATCCCCCTCAAAAGTACCCAAAGCGGTGAATCTGTTTTGCAGGGGACCCCTGCACTACCTTCCTTGCACTACTTTTCCTGTTGGTCTTCCATTCCCTATCTGACTGTGTACCCTTTACCTGCGGTAAGACCAACTAGCTAAATGTGCTGCTCACGTCATTCCCAACATCGTGCATGCTCCAGAGTGCATCCACCCGCTGCTCCAGTGCCGCAATGCGGTCCGTCAGGAGCTGGAGGCGGATCCACTTCCCGTACACTTAGTCATCAGGGACACCAGGAGCGTCTGACTTCCCACAAAGTACAGGAGGAGCACAACATGTGTCCGAGCTCTCCTACCATGACTTAACCCTTGGATTAATCTAATTGGGCAACAACAATGATGGTTACTTTATTTATAAAGAAAAGGAAAAACTACTTGCCAATCACTTCCCCCTTGGCTGTGACGTCACCTTGCGATTTCTTTCTACTTTTCTGCCTCCCTGCTGCAGCTGCGCCAGTAAGCCTCTCTCGAACCGACCCCGGAACTCCCGCCTCTCCTTGACTCTCCTCTGCTGACTCTGGGCCTTTTGTAGGCCTCTGAACAAGGTCTTGGTCCAGTGGCAAGGGGATCCAAGACAACTGGAGAGCAGGCACAACTGGATGGGCTAAATTGCCTACAGCAAAGTGTTGGCTGCATGCTCAGTGCAGAGGAGCACCATTGATGATAGAGGGCCTGAGCTTGGTTGGGGGGCAGGCATTAGGAAGGTCATTTTCAAAGTTATTTTAAGAGTGGACCATGGACAGGCTGTTAAACTGTCTGTTGTGACCAGCTTTCCTTCTGTTTAAAAATAGCCTCCTGTAGCCCAGTGACACAAAGAGCCCATTAAACTCCACCAATGTCCTTTGGTCTGGTGAGGTCTCCTTTTGTGAAACATTGGCTGTTGTTAAAGCTTCTCATTCTGACTCGCTCAGTGAGAAACGAGCTGCAGAACTGCCAACACCGTCAGCTTTAAGGAGATGTTTCCCTTTGGAGATGAGTGCCCTTTGAGTTTGACTACATTGATAAAGTAACAATGCTGCTTTGCCCTGTGACAATAACCGATTAAATACCGTATTACAGGGACTCACTGCCCTGGATGGTTGAAGTGGACCATGTGCTATAATATAATTTTCTGTCCTGTCAGATTTGGACATCTTGTAGATCCATCTCTCAAAAAGTTGCGGGAACTCAATTCTCAGATGGATTCCACAGTTTGTAACAAGTGCTCACAGGTGGAGAATCGGGCTGAATATAAAATAAGGGGGGGTGGGGGGGGAAGTGAAAATGAGGGGCAAAGAGTGTGAGAATTGATTGGCAGCTAACAAAGGGGAATTCAACAATCTGCTATAGGCATATAAATAATAAACAAGTAGGAAAGAAGAGGGATGGGACCGATTGGGACTAAAAAGGAGATTATGCATAGAGGCAGAAGGCATGGCTGTGGTACAATGAGTACTTTGGCAGCATCTTCCTTGCTGAAGACAAATGCAAAGTCAGTGAAAGAGAAGATAGTGGAGATACTGTATGAGAAAAATTGATAGAGGTACTAGAAAGGTTGTCTGTACTTAGAAACATAGAAAATAGGTGCAGGAGTAGGCCATTTGGCCCTTCGAGCCTGCACCGCCATTCAACGAGTTCATGGCTGAACATGCAACTTCAGTACCCCATTCCTGCTTTCTCGCCATACCCCTTGATCCCCCTAGTAGTAAGGACTACACCTAACTCCTTTTTGAATATATTTAGTGAATTGGCCTCAACTTCCTGTGGTAGAGAATTGCACAGGTTCACCACTTTCTGGGTGAAGAAGTTTCTCCTTATCTCGGTCCTAAATGGCTTACCCCTTATCCTTAGACTGTGACCCCTGGTTCTGGACTTCCCCAACATTGGGAACATTCTTCCTGCATCTAACCTGTCTAAACCTGTCAGAATCTTGTACGTTTGAGATCCCCTCTCATTCTTCTGAACTCCAGTGAATACAAGCCCAGTTGATCCAGTCTTTCTTGATAGGTCAGTCCCATCATCCTGGGAATCAGTGGTGAACCTTCACTGCACTCCCTCAATAGCAAGAATGTCCTTCAAGTTAGGAGACCAAAACTGTACACAATACTCCAGATGTGGCCTCAACAAGGCCCTGTACAACTGTAGTAACACCTCCCTGCCCCTGTACTCAAATCCCCTCGCTATGAAGGCCAACATGCCATTTGCTTTCTTAACTGCCTGCTGTACCTGCATGCCAACCTTCAATGACTGATGTACCATGACACCCAGGTCTCTTTGCACCTCCCCTTTTCCTAATCTGTCACCAGATAATAGTCTCTGTTTTTACCACCAAAGTGGATAACCTCACATTTATCCACATTTATACTTCATCTGCCATGTATTTGCCCACTCACCTAACCTATCCAAGTCATTCTGCAGCCTCATAGCATCCTCCTCGCAGCTCGCACTACCACCCAACTTAGTGTCATCTGCAAATTTGGAGATACTACATTTAATCCCCTCGTCTAAATCATTAATGTACAATGTAAACAGCTGGGGCCCCAGCACAGAATCTTGTGGTACCCCACTAGTCACTGCCTGCCATTCTGAAAAGTACCCATTGACTCCTACTCTTTGCTTCCTGTCTGCCAACCAGTTCTCAATCCATGTCAACACACTACCCCAATCCCATGTGCTTTAACTTTGCACATTAATCTCGTGTGGGACCTTGTCGAAAGCCTTCTGAAAGTCCAAATACACCATCAACTGGTTCTCCCTTGTCCACGCTACTGGAAACATCCTCAAAAAATTCCAGCAGATTTGTCGAGCATGATTTCCCTTTCACAAATCCATGCTGACTTGGACCTATCATGTCACCTCTTTCCAAATGCGCTGCTATGACATCCTTAATAATTGATTCTGTCATTTTACCCACTACCGATGTCAGGCTGACCAGTCTATAATTCTGTTTTCTCTCCCTCCTTTTTTGAAAAGTGGGGTTACATTGGCTACCCTCCACTCCACAGGAACTGATCCAGAGTCTATGGAATGTTGGAAAATGACTCAATGCATCCGCTATTTCCAAGGCCACCTCCTTAAGTACTCTGGGATTTATCGGCCTTCAATCCCATCAATTTCTCCAACACAATTTCCTGACTAATAAGGATTTCCCTCAGTTCCTCCTCCTTACTAGACCCTCTGACCCCTTTTATATCCGGAAGGTTGTTTGTGTCCTCCTTAGTGAATATCGAACCAAAGTACTTGTTCAATTGGTCTGTCATTTCTTTGTTCCCTGTTATGACTTTCCTTGATTCTGACTGCAGGGGACCTACGTTTGGCTTTACTAACCTTTTCTCTTTACATTTCTATAGAAGCTTTTGCAATCCGTTTTAATGTTCCCTGCAAGCTTCCTCTCGTACTCTATTTTCCCTGCCCTAATCAAACCCTTTGTCCTCCTCTGCTAAGTTCTAAATTTCTCCCAGTCGCTGGGTTTGCTGCTATTTCTGGCCAATTTGTATGTCACTTCCTTGGCTTTAATACTATCCCTGATTTCCCTTGATAGCCACGGTTGAGCCACCTTCCCTTTATTTTTTAACGCCAGACAGGGATGTACAACTTAATGTTGATAAGTCACGTGGACCAGATGGGATGCATCCTAGGATACTGAGGGAAATTAAGGAGGAAATAATGGAGGCACTGACCATAATTTTCCAATCCTCCGATATGGGGGTGGTGCCAGAGGATTGGAGAATTGCAAGTATTACACCCTTGTTCAAAAAGGTGCAAGGATAAACCCAGCAACTCCAGGCCAGTTTAACCTTGGTAATGGGGAAGCTTTTGGAAACTCTAATCTGGGACAACTTGACAAGTGTGGATTAATTAAGGAAAGCCAGCACTGATTTGTTAAAGGCAAATCATGTTTAACTAATTTGAGTTTTTTTGATGAGGTAACAGAGGGTTGATTAGGGCAATGCGGTTGATGTGGTGTATATGGACTTCCAAAAGGCGTTTGATAAAGTGCCACATAATAGGCTTATCAGCACAGTTGAAGCCTATGGAATAAAAGGGACAGTGGCAGCATGGAGACGGAATTGGCTCAGTGACAGAAAACAGTAGTGGCGAACGGTTGTTTTTCGGACTGGAGGAAGGTAATACAGTGGTGGTCCCCGGGGCTCGGTACTGGGACCACTGCTTTTGATGTAGATTAATGACTTGGACTTGGGTGTACAGGGCACAATTTCAAAATTTACAGATGAGGCAAAACTTGGAAGTATAGTGAATAGGGAAAGACTTCAAGAACATAGAATGGTGAAATGGGTGGACATGTGGTTGATGAAAATAAACCAAGAAAAGTGCGAAGTGAAGCATTTTGGTAGGAAGAGGGTAAAATCCTAAAGGGTCCATGAACAGAGCTCTTGGGGTATATGTGCACAAATCGTTGAAGGTGGCAGGGTAGGTTGAGAAAGCAGTTTTGTAAAAAAAAAAGGCTGCCATGACCAGAAAAGATTCTGAAGATTGAAGTGAATCCTCATTAATTGGGCCACTCGCAGTCAGCATTGACCTTGCCTACATTATTCAACAGTGTTGGTCACCAAGGAAACTGGTTTTCTACTCAACATGATTTGTACATACTATGTGTTGCTGTCCAAGTGCCAATCTCAAGTTTACGTGGTGCTAATGCAGTTCGATCTGATTTTTCTCACACTTGTCATACTCATGAGATGTCTGCACTCCTCTAATTCTGCCCTCTTGAGCGTCCCTGATTATCACTCAGCCATTGGTGGTGCTGCCTTCTGTTGCTTAGTCCCCAAGCTCTGGAACGCCCTGCCTAAACCTCTCCTCCCCTCTACCCATCCTCCTTCAAGGTGCTCCTTAGAACCTACCTCTTTGACTAACCTGTGCTAATTTCTACTTATGTGGCTGTCAAATTTTTATATCATAATACCCCTGTGAAGTTCCTTTGGACGTTTCACTGTTAAAGGTGCTATATAAATAAAAGTTGTTGTGAAACCGTACCATATTGACGTGAGCTAATATGCAAGTGAAGTCTATGCCGTTCCCTCTGCTCTTTCTAATACTCTGTTCTTGGTTCTGCAGCGTGCACTGTAGTTAAAGTTGTCTTTGAAGATGAAGGGGAATCAGAAGCTGGTTGGATCGAAGGAGTTGCTATTCTTGTTTCGGTTATCTGTGTGGTGCTAGTTACAGCTTTCAATGACTGGAGTAAAGAGAGACAATTCAGAGGCCTACAAAACCGAATTGAACAAGAGCAGAAATTCATAGTGATAAGAGGCGGCCAGGTTATCCAGATTCCTGTGGCGGAGTTGGTGGTCGGCGACATTGCACAAGTTAAATATGGTATTTAAAATGTTGTATTTTTATAACTTTTCTGTAAACTGTTATATAAACTTGAATTTAACTTGAAAGATTGCATGCCGTGTGTATACTTGAATTATTTTAACTAGAGTTTTGTTTGTATTAAAGTTCTTCTTTCACCCTCCACTTACAAAATAGGGTAATTACTGTCACCCTGTGGGGTGGGTGGGAAGAACATTGGGGGTTAAATTGGTAGGAGGATCTTGTTTATGCTGCCCATCAGCTGCAAATTGATGCTCCAGCTCTGGATCTAAGTCAGGTACAGGAATAATCGCTGATATTGGTGTATACATGCATCACTGGTCCAGACAATTTGACTTGCATGGCCAGACAAGATGTGTGATCTCTAGGCCTCGTATAGCCTCCAGCATCAGACATGTGGGCTTGTACTCTGGCTTCTAGTCGAGCTCTAGTGATTTGATCAGAGCAGCCGGGTTGGTGCTCATGTAACTTAATTTCATCCCCATCAGTATAGTCTCCGGCACAGACTCCAGCTGCTGTCCCTGCTCTGGAATTAGGTTGGATCCAAGTGCCCCCGCTTGCTAAATATGGCTTACAAGCGACCCATGCCCCAGGAGGATTTAGTGACCCATATGCATATGCCAGATTGCCTAGATAGTGGGATCCAGGAACATCCTAAGTGCCACAGGCTGCATTGTTATCCAGGTTTCAGAGGAATTTCTTTAACATGGCTATCCCTGTCTCATTGGAGCTACAGTAAAAATTCCAAGAGCTTGGAAAAGTTGAGGGTTTCTGTCTGGATACTTTACACCCCCCCCCCCCAAAAGCATGGGAGGTGTCTGATTGTAAACCTCTGACTGGAAGAATATTCACACAGTTCATTCTTTGCCAGAACACTGGAGATCTGCTAGCCATAGTTAACCTGAAGGTTGGGTATTTTCACGTCTGAATCATGTGCTCACAAAGATGCACTATAGACAGCTCAAGATGGTGGACACTGGCGCCAACAATGTAGGTCCTCCAAACCCCACTGTTTTACACATTGACTTATATGGAGATTGGATGAATGGATTATTTTACATCTTTTGGTGTAATCAGTACAAAAGCTCCTTCCTGACTCGCCCTTCAGTCTTTTTGCTAGTTTAGTTTTTTGTGCTCTTCAACAATTAGTCATAGCAAAAATTGTGGCCTTTAATGGTGCTTTACGGGATAATCACTTGACTGCTTACGGCAATAAAGAATGCTGTCGCAAATGATTTTCCTCTGCAGGGTGACAGCAAATCTTATTTGCTGAAGTTATCTATCAATGAGGAAAATATGGTAAATAATTGAACTACAAGAACTTAAATAGGAGCAGGTCATATGCCCCCTCAAACCTGCTCCACCATTCAATAATATCATGGCTGATCTTTGACCTCAACTCTACTTTCCCACTCTATTTCCGAACCCCTTGATTTCCCCTAGAGCCCAAAAATCTATTGATCTCAGCCTTGGATATACTCAATGATTCAGCAACCAGTCATTTGAGGTAGAGAATTCCAAAGATTCACAACCCTCTGAGTGAAGAAATTCCTCCATCTCGGTCTTAAATGGCCGACCCCTTATCCTAAGACTATGCTCTCTAGTTCTAGACTCTCCAGCCAGGGGAAACAACTTCTCAGCACCTACCCTGTCAATCCCCTCAGAATCTTAATGTTTCAATGAGAGCATCTCTTACTCGAGAGTATAGGCCCAATCTACTCAATCTCTTGTAGGACAACCCTATCATTCCAGGAGCTATTTTAACATGAATATTGCTGAATTATGCTTCATGGCTGTGATTGTCTAAGATGTTTGTGGCTTCCTGGTTTTTAGGTGACCTCCTACCTACTGATGGTGTGCTTATTCATGGAAATGATCTAAAGATTGATGAAAGCTCGCTGACTGGGGAGTCTGACCATGTGAAGAAACGCCTAGACAGAGACCCACTGCTATTGTCTGGTAAGACTATAGCGCAATAGGGGAGGGCAAAAAAAATCAACACTCGTTAGCATAGGCTACAAGGGTTGAAACTAGCCAATTCATTCTCCAGTCTGAAATGTAAGGAGTTAAGTCTGAATCAGTCTACAGAACTGCTTTCTGAAGGAAAGGAGAAGGCTGAGTGAGTCTCTGAATCTCAGCCCTGTGGAGCAAAGTTGGGGGAGAGCAGTGAACCTCGATGGGCAAAATTGTTTTCAGCCAGTCATGGTTGGGTATTAAACCATGCTGGCTCTCCAAAAAAAAAAAAATTAATGATGGAGAAAGAAAAGGTGAAGGGTTGGCATAGTGAATTAAGGAAACTATTCCAGCAGTCAATAGATACAATTATTGAAGGTGATCGGACTGCACGTTTCTGGATTTAGTTGAGAAATAAGTTCTTGAACATTGGGTAACTTAGACTGCTGAATAGAAATGGAGAAT